>NC_056731.1:997461207-997583707 GCF_019279795.1 Protopterus annectens | reverse complement strand
CAAATCCTTCTTACTCTCTGAAATTGAGATCCTGGTATGTTTTGGATAGTGTGGGGGGGACGACAGCTGCTGGCATGCAAAAATGCATTTTTGGAGAAAGGTTTTCTATGTAAATCTGTATTCAAAAATCCTTCTACAGACTTACTAACCTTTACATCCAAATATTCCACTGCTTGTCGATTAACATCACCTGTGAATTTAATTCCATGTGGATTGTGGTTAAGATATTCTACAAATTTTTGCCAGTCCAAAATGTGTCCCCCCCACACTACCCAACAATCATCCAAGTACCTCCGCCACATAACAAGCTGCTGTTTGAAATCAACCGGCAATACATATATATATATATATATATATATATATATATATATATATATATATATATATATTGGGCGTCTAAAAACCCCATGAACAGATCTGCATACGTGGGGGCAAATGTAGCCCCCATTGCTGTCCCCTTGATCTGTAAATACCACTGGTTGTTAAACTGAAAGGCATTATGTTCTAATACCAATCTAAGTAACTATCAAAAATTGCTGCTCTTGCATACTGTACATTCCTGATTGTTGCATCCAAAACACTACCGCTGTGATCCCTCCAGAATGTGGGATACTAGTGTACAAAGATTGTACGTCAAGGGTCCCCAAATAATCATGAGCCGAGACTTGCACATCTTCCATCAATAATAAAAATTGTTTGGTGTCTCGAATCCTAGCTGTTATCAGAACCAACAATATTTTTAATTTATACTCTAAATATTCTGAAAGGGGTTCTGTCAATGAGCCCCTTCCTGCCACTATGGGTCGACCTGGAGGGTTATCCAGTCTCTCATGTATTTTGGGAACCATGTAAAAATATTGTGGAGCCGGATAATCAACCTGAAGCTGTCCTTTGAGATATGAAGTAATAATGTGTGATTCATAAGCTTCTTGTAAAAACCTATCTATCTTGATTTTATATTCAAATGTAGGATCTCTACTTAAAACAGAATAAAACTGTGTATCTGACAATTGTCTAAATGCTTCTGCCATATAG
The DNA here is from genome assembly GCF_019279795.1 of Protopterus annectens. NCBI lineage: Eukaryota > Metazoa > Chordata > Ceratodontiformes > Protopteridae > Protopterus > Protopterus annectens. The sequence goes on along the minus strand of NC_056731.1, from coordinate 997,582,672 downwards.
TGTACTTTGTCCCAAATAACCACCGCCCCTCCTTTATCAGCACCCACTATTACTATGTTAGAATTATTCATTAGCCCTTTCAAAGCTTCTTTCTCTATTGATGTCAAATTTTGAAACCCTGTGCTAAAAACACTAGATTGATTCAAATGTAAATCTTTTAATACTAACTGTTCAAAAGTTTTTATAGTGCTATGATAAGGGGGCATAAACTGTGATTTTTTTTAAATTGGAAACCACCTGGTTGAACCACATTGGAAACATGTTCTTTTTGTGCATGAAAATATTTCAAATTTAATTTTCTGCAAAAACTTTTGACATCATTAATAACATCATACTGTGACAAAAAAAAGAAGGAACAAAGCCAAGGCCTTTATTTAGCACACTGAGTTCACTGGAAGAAAATGTGAACTTAGTTAGGTTAATAACTAAGTTGTTAATGTCATTAACCTGATTAGAACCAATATTTAGGTCCGAGTCTGCTGTTGTAACAGATTGTCCTGAAACCTCTTCATTACAGACTTGTCTACGATGTTTCCGGCCTGCCCTTCTAAAGGGGTCTTATATCTTTTAGAAGCTGGTGAAGGAAAATCCTGTACTTCACATATTTCAGGTTCTGTATCTGTGTTAGATAAACTAGAGGAATATTCCGATGCACTAGATGGTTTTTCATGTCTCCTTAAAATGGACTTAACTCTTTCTTTTGGGCCTGGGGATTTGTTTATCCTCTGTAAATCTCACCCCCCATTTTTGCTTTTTCCATGTATAAACAGTTGCCATTTTAAAATCATTGACATCGCGTTGGTATTTATTCATTTTTCGTTTGCACAGTTCTTTATCATATTTTTCTGTATATGTAACAAACTGTGTATACAGATTCTGATAATTAGGAATTTCTACAAATTCTTTGGTACGTTCAAAGCACTGTTCAAGCTTAGCTACTAGATTGGGTAATTGTTTCTCATAGTGTTCCACAAGCATCTGTAAAAATATATTCAAGGCTGTGGCCTATATAGCCCTCCATTTTAACAAACTCTTCATCGCTGTTACCCAATCCTGGCTCCACATACACTCTGAGCCCTCTCGGTATGATTTTAGTCGCTAAATAAGCTTTTAAAAGTTTACAGTGCCATACACATGAACGCACCCGTTTGGATGCTTCTGTTAGTTGCCCAAATATTTCCACAATATCAGCTTGTCTTCTCCCAATTTTATTTTGTGAATTATCGCGCTCACCATGAGCAACAGTAAAAAAAGCACTGTCATCTTTATCTGCCACTATATTATGTAAATATGTCCGAAAATCCATACCTGTTGCCATATCTGAGCAGGTTTTTGTATTCGCCACTTCTGGCCCAACTTCGGCTGCAATAACTGTCCTTATAAAACGTTTTTATCAAACCGCAAATCCAGACGAAAAATTCCCAGGCCCTCACCAACAATTTAGGCTTCCTTTGAAATGTTCCAGCACTTCAACATAAACACACCTTCACACGAAAAGTGCACGGAACATAAATGGTGCTCGGAATCCAGCAATACAAAACCCAAAAGCATTTCCAGCACTCAAAATAAATCCATCAAGCCAAAGTGAAGAGAAGTTTATTAGGCAACCCGCCCAACAAAAACACAGACCGGTGGCTGGTTTCACTCAAGGCGTCCTCAGTGTGCATGATTATGCAGCAAAAGCCCGGATTTAAACATGTGAACATTAAAGCTGTTAGCAGAATTTAAAGACATATTCACATTTTAATTTCACTAGTCTTATTTAACCTGAATTACCAACAAGCAACCCGTGTGAAACATGAAGCACTCCAAAATTAAAAATTAGTATAAATATATACTTAAATATACAAACTATCAGGACTATTACAAAATGCTAGCATTTGCTAAAACACACAGATAATCACTCTACCTAAAGTAGTAAAGCACTACCGTTAGCTAACTTCACTATTCATTATGTCCTTATTAATATAACATCAAACGAGCTGTGCAAATCTGTATCCTATAAGATTAACAAACATATATATATATATATATATATATATATATATATATATATATATATATATATATATATATATATTATACATACATACACATGCTAATAGGGGTCGCCACAACGGAACTCCGGTCCGCTAAGTGGCAGTGGATTTTTACTGTGCCGAGGTGCCAGCCTGACGTCCATTCTTCGAAGAAGACACACCCATTCACACACACACATCTACCTGCATGTCTTTATATGTCACTAGACTGTGGGGAGGACATGCAGACTCCACACAGAATATATATATATATATGTGTATATACACACACATATATGAAGACAGGTGTGTAAAATATGTCTGCTGATGTATTACACATAATGTGTTTTTGTGTGTGTGTGTGTCTGCCTGTCTGTTTTATACATGCATTGCATGCAGTTGCCTAAAAGAGGTCTCATCAAGCCATAACTGCAGAATATATGAAAGGGAATTGTAGTACCTTCTTTGGGGAAATGGATTTTTGCAATCATTTATCATGTCATGACAGCTAGGCTTTTGAAAAATATTTTATTCCTCATATGTCATTCCTCAGTACATGAACTTATAATATGTATGCGTCTGGCACAGTTTAACTTTCAGGATTACATCCATAATAAATGCGGTGGTTTGTACATTAACAGCATAAAAGCTAAGTGATCAATAACCAATTTAATGTGCTCAGACTTCTGATAGACTCATCTTTTCATGTACTGATGAAAGAAAAGAGCTAGTCAGAGTTGAATGCAATGTGGTATGCCACCAGATGCAAAGAAGCTTCTTTATTCTTTAAATCTTTTAAAATTGTAGTTGAGTACCATAAAATATCTAGCACTTTTACCCTCTGCAACATTATTGCACCTTTTAAGAGTAAGACATTTGGATCCCCTTCAGATGATCAACTTTCTGAAATGCAAATGTCATATGGCCGAGACCATATGACCAACATTTCAGAAGGTCAAAACTAAAATAAGAAAAAATAAAAACATGTGTTTTGTAGGGGGTTAAGCCCCCCTGCACCCCTGCGCACCCTGCTAATTAAATATACCAACTTCAAGATCACACTACATTAAGGAAAATGGCAAATTTCCCATTCCTCAATGTACGGCCAACTGTTTGACCTCCTGAAATGTCGGTCATATGGTCTTGGTCATATGATCTTCGGCATTTCAAATATATTACACACAATACATGCATATAAATATTTACTTATACATATATCACTTATTTGTAAAACACTGTTTCACACATAAGTACCTGTTTGTCCTATTGTCATATTTACTTCCATGAACATCAATGCATAGTGGTATGCTTCTGTTATCTTGTTTCAATTAGTTCAAGGAAAAAAGTAGCTTATTGCTTTTTAATGCTACCCAAGCAATAACAACAGTACTGTTTACTTAACCAGAGATTCCATTAAGACATTTTTAGATTATAACATTTATGCATTTCCTGACTTTGGGTGTTTAGAATTTTCAGGGTGGACAAGGAGTCTTTAGAAATTCTGCAATCAAGTTTTCTTAAAAAAATTCTAGCTTTTTGGATCTTTCATAAAAGTGTTCAGAAATTACAAACCATTTATCTAAAACAGAAAAATTGTCACCACAAATGTCTTTTAATACTGTATTGCAAGTAATCATGCCTTTTCTGAATTCAGGTAATGTCTGCTTACTAGTGTGTGTTGTTATTGGTGCATTTAGAAATTCCAGAGAATTTTCAAAGACTTAGACAGGTGTTTACCTGAACTGTCCTAAAATGGTACTACAAAATCAATTAATCATGTGGTATGGTATCAAATGCCTTCACCACATCAAAGTAGGCAGTATGGATGGTGTGAGCACTGTTGACTACCTGAATGACCTTCTCAAAAAGCTGACATGATTCAGAAGGCAGGGACTGTCTACAAAGGCAAATTGCAGTGGGACAAGCTTAATCAGATTTTTGACATCACGATTTCTAAGGTCAGTGATGATGCGCTGCTCTATGGATTTACAGATGAGACTCAAAAGACTGATGGGTCTATATTTTCCAAGGTTTATGATGGGTACACTCTTGTGGAGGAGAATTAGTACAGCAGTACCCCAAGATTCAGAGATATAACTTGTAGCAAGGCTCAGGTTAAATGGTTTGTGAAGCTGGATCATCAAGTGCAAATACTGTTTACTAGACAGCCAGTGTGTTGCCTGGCCCAAGGAGGAAGTGTTATTGGTCTTTGAGAGCACTTTAAGAACATGTTCCATAGTGATAATAGCGGAGGGAGGGGGGTGACTCAGGGATTGTTTGCGAGGTAATAGCAGTTTCAGTGCAGACATCTGTTGCAAATTTTCTTTTGGGTTTAAATGGCAGACCTTGGGTTTAAATGGTGTGGAAAAGTCTGGAGCAGTACTGAGAGTTATTTTTGCCTTCTGTTTCTTAGTGAGGTTGTTAACATCCTGATACCATGGGGTCCTGTCTCCACAAGGTAGTCTGAGGAGTTTTTAAAGAGTTTCTTTTTTCTGTTGCACAGTTTGCTTACATCAGCAGACTACCAGGATGATTTATTTTTGAAATTACCACCATATTTGTTTTTGAAAGGAAAAGCCAGGTCAATGTATTTATCTAAATGGGTGTAAGAATCATTGTTGTACCTAGCTACATAACCAAAGTCAGCCAAAGTTGGCATCGATAAATTTAGAGATTTTATCATAGAGTTGTATGGTGTAAGTTTGCCTTTTTCAAGTTTCTGACAAGAGTGGCACTGGTTATGGAGGAAGTGGGAGTCCTGGGAGTAAAAGGAACAGACATAGACACAAACTTATATTTTATTGTTTCCACAAGTCCAACAGTAGTGAAAAGCAGCAGTACTTCAAAAGAAAGACTTGTAAAATGTACTCACACCTTGTAAAAGCAAAGCTACATATTGTTTGATCAAAGATCTAGTTATTCAGCTTTCTCATCTGCTAAGCTTGGCTGTTCTAAAACTTTTTCCATGCCACAATAAGGTGCTCTGCCTGCTGCCATGCTTATTTTGTACACATTCACATGGCTAAGTGTAATAATTATACTAAATAGGGCTCAACTCATTATTATAGGTTCATGGATGTTTACTAGGCCAACAACCACAAGGGCCTTTTTAAGCCTAGCCATGCATCCCAAATTTCTGACAAGTTCTGATACCCTTGACAAGTGTAAGGAGGGGCTTGGGAGTGAAACATTTACAAACAGGGGCCTGGAAGATGAACCATTTACAAGGTTGCCTGTATCCATTAGAGGCATAGGTGCCAAACCAAATATAAATTTCCTTTTCCCCATTCAGTTGTCCAAGTTACACTTTAATTGAGTTAGGGAGAAACTCTGCTTCACATGGATGGAGAGCCTGTTCCAGAGAATGGGGTAGTCTCTGGGATACATACCTGTCTCTCCAGTAGGTCCTATTTATATCACAGGCAAGGTTTAAGTCTTTATAACAGGTAATTCTGGTGCCATTTGTTTTGCAGATATGCAGGAGGTCCATCAGAGTGGGGTCTAACAATGCCCTGTATGCCAGGCATAGCTCTCCCCTCAACAGTCTGCAGGAGACAGAATACAGGTTATACAAAAAGCAAACCTGCTAACCATCATGATCAAGTCTCCTTGATGCTGTCACATGCTTGGGTCACTGCAAGTAGTACTGTAGAAGCACAGTCCAGGCCATACCTGTAGCGGATCTGTAATTCCAAATCTAATCCTTTATAAATGGAGTCATTGTAGTGCCGGCTTACTTTACAGCATATACCAAGATACAGGATCGCCATGTTTCACACCTGAAAGTGCCATTGTGAACCATGAATATATATAGTGCCTACAATTATCTTAGCCCACCATGCATCATGAAAGTTGGGCGTCGGTTGATGAGTGTCAGTGCACAGTAGATGAGATACACAAGACCTGATTTGGGCAATGATTCTCTGCAATTTTTCACTGTGATTCTCCAGGTGAGTCATCATGGCTGGACAGGATAATTCTCCTTTTAAATGGCAGAGGTTTTCTGTGGTGTAGTCAAATATTTCTCTCCCTCTTCCATAAAGATTACAGCCAGAGGCCCTGCAGGAGTGAAATCAAGAGCCTCAATAATGAAGCCTGGTATAGCGTAGCCTAGACTATCACCCATGCAACTGGCATCCCATGCCTGGGGGATCAATGCCATCACCATTACATCACTCATGCAAATGGCATTCCATGCATAGGGGATCAATGCCATCACCATTACATCACCCATGCAACTGGGATCCCATGCATGGGGGGTCAATGCCATCACCATTACATCACCCATGCAACTGGCATCCCATGCATGAGGGATCAATGCCATCACCATTACATCACATATGCAACTGGCATCCCATGCATGGGGGATCAATGCCATCACCATTACAGTGACAAAATCATGACCTCTCAGGCCAGTGAGAAGATAAACAGCAGTCACCACCTATACTCAATAAGCATACAACCTACCACCGTATATTATCCACAAACACTACACAGTGCTTTTCTTATCTCTATGGGCCCTGAAGACAATGGAGCAAATAGGCAGCTGTACAGGATGAGACTGGAGCACCTAAGAGAGTACTGGGTGAGTATACTTGTTTTAGAATGTACATCTTTTAATGCTAGCAGTAGTAGACATTCATTTCCAACAGTATAGTCAGATTAATCACTGTAACTTCTATGATAACCTCCATAGGTCAAAGGCAGCAGTATGACTATTTCATGCATTTCACTATACATATTTGAACTAGTAGGTGGGGATATTGAGGCTTTGCTTTCACATTATAATGTTTGTAGGTTCAACACCCCCCCCCCCATCATATTGTGTCAGCGGAAGTTTATGTCTTACTACTTCTTAAAGTAATTAGAAGTAAGAATCATGTATGAACAGCATTTTTGAGTGGGTAGACATCTCTGATCTGACATGGTCAATCTTTGTGAATATACTTGCTAGCTGTACCTACAACCTGTGATTGAAAACCATGTCTGAGCAGCATTTTTCTTTGCATATTTACATTTGTCTCAGACATCATTACTACATCAGGGTCAGTGGACTGTACTTTACCCAAGCAGCTCATCATTCTACTCATTTACCTTTTGAAATTCAGGTTTTGGGTTCAAGTCCCCCTCTCTCCCATGTATGCTAACAGAGATGTTAGCTTGGGAGATGTGTTTATTGTTAATTCAAGTATATTAAGTGTAACATAAATCAGAAGACATGTACATATCAGATGCATGTCGTTACTTGAATTTGGATCTCTCTCCTCACTCTCTTTGTCACTATGCTTTCTATTTCATATATTTATTTGGTTTATTATTGTGTCTGAATGTTTATTTTCCTAGTTTATGCAGCAGCAATACAACCTATATGTATCCCCATGGATAAGGCTGTCAGACCCCCACACGCAGCAGTAGCAGCAGTGCTGCCACCATTAGAAGCACCCAGTAATCTGGGTCCCAGCCTGACTCAGTCACCACCACACCTCTTGCTGCATCTACTACAGGCAACCTTACAATGGATGCTGGGACTGTTGTATCCACCAGTAACAGTGGCAGTGAAGGTGGTATTTTGTCACCCATCAACAGCTGTCAGACATTGTGAGGGAGATTATAGACAGGAGGTTGGATGCCCAAATTATCCTGATGTAGAACCTCCTCGGGCAACTCACTGAGTTGCATCCCTGTCCAGTACTGTCTGCATCATCTGAGACAGGGCCCAGTGATGATAGTACCCACTGGATCACAGCTGACAGGTACTGCAGCTCTGTAACCACATCCAGCCTGGTTCTTCCCTCCCTTTTACATCCTTGCCTAACCCTAGTACTTGCACAGTTCTCCCCTCAGCATTGTCTTCCCTCTGTTTTCCTAATGTCTCCTTCACTATTGTGTCCCCCACCCTAACAGTGTTACCACATACCATGTCAGCCATGTCTGTGTTCCCATGCTGCTTAACCTACTCTTCTTACCTTCCTATTACATCCCTTACTTACTTCCCCCAACTTCCATTCTGTTTACGTATGAAAGTGGGTATCTGTCTCACACAAAAAAAGTTCCCCCCTCCACCCTGTTCATTTCTTAGTCACCCACCTTCGGTCCTACTCTTTGCTTGCTTCCCATTTTCATTTCTTTCCTATAAATCCATTTCTAGACTTTAACCCAGTCAAAACATAGAAAAGAAGCACATCACACATGCCCATGTGCAGCTTTCAAATCATTTATCTATAGTATACTGTGCATGGTGGGCTGTGAACAGAACCGTCACTGGCCATGTACAACTGATGAGAAGCGGCACTGCTCATTGTATAGCAAAGTCTGGGCTACCATGTTCCATATGTCCAACGGCTAAGGACAACCACTCTTATGCACTATGTATATTGGAATCAGCTGGCACTAGATGCATGCATGAGCTAATACTTATTGTACTGCAGTTACTACACACAGCACATGATCTGAGTACTTTCTCATGCCAAGTATTAAAATTCCAACTATTTCTGTGGATGATGTATTAGACCCCAAGGGTGATGTCCTTATGAGCCGTTGTTGACTCTCTTATTGTTTCATGCTGCATGCAACAACCGACTGCTGTGTGCTTCCCTGACACCTATTGCTTCAGCATTGTTGTAGCTTAACCTGTAAATGAAGTGCACTGCATACAAGAGGGGAGAGTTGTAGATTCATGTACCCTCATGGTTGCATATTTTTTGTATGTCTTTTTCAATCATTCTCTAAGCGAGTAGCAGCTACCTGCTGTGTTATTTCCTGACACCTTTGTTTTTAACTGCTCGTGTAGTTCAGCCTGCAAATTACATGCATTGCATACTACAGGTGAGGGATATTGTGGATCCCTGTCCTATACTGGTTGCATATTGGCACATCATTGTTATAAGGTGGCCTCTATTACAGCCAAAATTTTTCTGGTGTCCTACAGAGCATGCTGAAATTATATCAAATGTATTTGTTATATCTACTCTCATAGATCAGATATTCATACTGACTTTTATCCCTTAGCTAGTCTATATCTGGCTTAGAGGATTAAGGAGCTGTTAATGAGCTGGGTCCTGTGGTTCAAGGTTTGATTCCTTCAGCCTCTATTGCCTAACTGTGCGACTCTGAGCAAGTCACTTAAGCAGACACGGCTCCTGGGCTGAGTCTAAAAGGTCTATGGTGATCAGGAAAACAAATACAAATATAATAAATAACAAATATAATTTGCAGCTTATTTTTTTTAATTAATTTCTAATGTAAGAAATACACATCTCTTTTTTACACTGGTTTACACTGATAGCTTTTGTGTTTAATAACTTGATGTACATAATTCTGTCTTTGGCCCCTTATACAGTTTATATTGCCTGCTGTGTTATTAATATTAATCATCACATTACAGAGCAATGTCTCCTTACCTATCATAGAACATTAAACACTGGGGAACTGGACCACTAAATATCTTGTTTTCCGATAGTAAAAATGTACTTATGGGTACTGGGAATTCCCTAATATTTCATCTGTTTACTAGGAGGTTTATTCCCTTTGGCTTGAATGCTATGAGGAAAAGTGCCCTATATGTAGTTCTGTGTAAACTGTTGAGGATGTATATAGTACTCTGAAAATTTTCTTCACAGTCCACTTCTTACAAGCCACACAACTTTGTTATTGTTATATTCTTTATTTGTTCAAATATTAATTGTACAATAGTTTTGTTTGGTAACAGATATTCACCATAATACTGGCATAATTTACATATTTCTGCTGTTCTGATGCGTGTGTCGCCAACTTTCCTTTTATTTGCAGATCTCCTTTGTTAAGTAACCCTTTAGATGTTAATAAACACAATCATCCAGTTAAAAGATTTTGTTTTGGAAGCAGTTAATCACAGTGTATTTGTCCAAAGCTTTAACAATGTCCTGGGAGCTAAAGAGGTTAGAGGACAGATTATTTTAAGTGCTGATAAGGAACCGGGACTAAATGAATCTGTGAACATTAAATGTTTACTAAAAAACAAACTTATTTACGTATTCTGCATTTAAATGATTATCTAAATAATAATTTAAAGTGACAATGTATTCATTGAATTAGTATTTCATATGATGAGGGTGGGTTTTAGTCTGTGCACATCATGTATTATAATTTATTTAAACTGATAGAAAATGCATTGGTTTATTCTGAAGTTCTTATATTAAAGAATGAAAGTGCTAAATACATTTTGACATCTTAGTCCATTTCTGTGATTTTTTTTTTATTATTTTGTTGGTAATGCTAAAAGTAGTTTTGTTTGGTTACAGATATTCACCATAATAATGGCATAATTTATGACAGCAATAAACCACGCCTGGGTGTGGGTAATGCTGGATTTACCCACGGTTGGTGTGGTTTGGTCATGAGGGCAAAGCCCGAGTGGCCAAACAAAAACAACCGTGGGTAAATCCAGCATTACCCACACCCAGAAGTGGGTTACTGCTATTATACAATGACATTAAGAAACGAAAATACTTACTTTTCTTAAATAATGGCATTGTATAATGCCTCCTTGCTGCCCTTTCGCAACTGTCTAGTATTCTGCGGCAGTTCTGATGTACTGCGCATGCTTACGCAGTACATCAGAGCTATAGGTGGAAGCAACGGAGAAAGCAAGATCTCCGTTGCTTTTTACAAAGTGTCTCGCTATGTTAAAGGAGTTTAACATAGCAAGACAGCTTTAAAAAAAGCAACAGAGAAAGGAAGATCTCCGTTGCTTTTTACAAAGTGTCTCGCTATGTTAAAGGAGTTTAACATAGCAAGACAGCTTTAAAAAAAGCAACAGAGAATCTGCATTGCTTTTTTTAAAGCTGTCTCGCTATGTTAAACTCCTTTAACATAGCGAGACAGTGTCTAAAAAGCAACGGAGATCTTGTGTTCTCCGTTGCTGTAAAAAAAAAGACTTATACTAATGGAAAAAGTCCAACCGACCGGACCTTTTTCCATTAGTATAAGTCTGATTTACAAAGTGCACGCTGACCAATCAGCGTGCACGTTTTGGAATATTAATGGGGGGGGGTCGTTCTATAATTCTGCTTAAATAATACTGTTCTGATAAGTGTATCACCAACATTACGTTTGGTTGCAGCTCTCCTTTGTTAAGGTACCCCTTAGATATTAATGGACGCAATCAAGTTAAAAGATGAAGCCTATTTACTATTAATTAAAAAATGTCCACAGATGTTCTCCTCCAAGAGAAAGACATCTCTAAAAGTAACCTATAGTGAATTAAGCATACACAGTTGCATCTTGGCTATATCCTTCAGTTACAACTTAGGGAAAAGTAAGTTGCTGTGTTACTTAAAACAGTTGTGCAGCATTTACTGTTTGCATGCACTGCATTATTTCCAAGCCACCCTTGCTGCCATCAGTTTTACATGGTAGGTACAAACTTATCATGTCTTCTTTCTTTTACTCCTGATGTTGGTGTTAAAGTAGCTAAAGTATTTTTTTTTTCATTTTTAAATTGAGATTTTGCAAAGGGATATTATTGTAACTGAAGATACTAGCAGTGTATCTTCATTCCTTGGTTCTAAAGAGACATGTGCAGACTAACCCTATACATGCCCTCAAACCAGAATACAGTCTTTCAGCGCTTCCCAAACTATGCTGGTTAACTACCTTCATTAAACTGTCTTTGCCATTGTCCTTGTGATCCTTTTCATCTCTAGAAACCAAAACACCTAGCCAAATCACCACCTCTGACCGTATTACATAATCTCTCTTCTCTAACTCCTCCCTTTCAACCTCACCCCCCCCCCGACTTTCCTCCCTCATCTTTGCTTCTAAACTCTACTTCCCCTTGCTCAACCTGCACTCAATTCTTCTTTCCATTCTGAAATTCAAAACCCAATTCTCAAATAGTTATTTACTGTAATAACATTTCTATAACTGCATCAGTTGCCTAGCTGCTCAATATACTCTATACACTGCCTGTATAAAAGAATTTCTTATCAATCAAATCTCCTAAGGTACATAAAAAACTGTTTAAAATAATTTTGTCTAATTTTAGCTGCTCTCAACGTGCATACTGCTACATTTCTTATTAACTTGTGTTTTAAACATTGTTTCTCGCCTATTAATTTTTCTTTAAAATTGTTAATGTACTGATTTGTTATACTACTTAGGCTGTCAGCCCAGTTATCTGGAATTTTGTAAATAATTTTATGTGATTTGTGAATATTGCCAAACAAAAAGTCTATTGCACCAAAGTCACTCAGCCTGCCATAAACAAAATCCAAAAACAGAATAAGGCAGAGGACTCCACATAGAGCTGGTAAAGTCTTTATTCAATAAAATCAGAAATAAAACCTTGTATAAGCGCTTTCAGGCTACATGCCCTTTATCAGATAACCAGTTATCTGATGAAGGGCATGTAGCCTGAAAGTGCTTATACAAGGTTTTATTTCTGATTTTATTGAATAAAGACTTGACCAGTTCTACGTGGAGTCCTCTGCCTTATTCTGTTTTTGATTTATGAATATTGATATGATTTATGCAGAACTGTATGTTAGGTATTGAGCTTCAAGAATGTAACCACAGCATACCCTGCTGGAACATAGCAGATTAACTTGCAAAACTTCAATAAAATAAGTTGAAATTAAATTATTTAACAATTGTGTTATAAAAGTTAGTTTCAGTATAGCAAGGAGACAGGATGTCTAGAACTAGGGTGCCTTCTGCATTGTTTTGTAAGTGTTTTATTGTTTTATGTCTTCTAGCAACTGCAAACATCTGAAGGCTATGTATTTTTCAGGTCTATATTAGATCACCGAATGCTTAAAAAAGCAAACGGTGATTAATCGGCCCTATGTAAGCGAAAGCTTACAATGTCAAACTGTCAGAACAGCGATTTTTCTTCCAAGAGAGAAACCAGCCCCAGACTGACTGTGATCTCTGTGTGCTCTTAAGGGAAATTGCACTTTACTGTATATATACTTGTCATCTTCTGAGTGTGTATGTCCCCTAGCTTTTGCCAGTGGTGAGGACTGAGGCTCTCTGATTACTGGGCCAGTGCAGGGGCATCACATATTAATTGGACAGTGGTGAGATATCCACACCATATATTAATTGGTTGACAGTGGTGAGATAGCCAACATCACATATTAATTGGCTTGTAGTGGTGTGGATATTGAATTCCTGTAGCCAGTGTACAGTGGTCACTGAAGGTGTTTATACTCTCAATCAGTCACGGAGTGAAATTTCAGAGTTTCACATTATAATTTTTTTTGTGTGAGCTTAGTCTGTCAGGGAGAGCAGGCATGCTTGTCAGCAGAGGAGTATGGCAAGCTGACAAAGAACCAGTTGGCTGAGATATGCCAGGCTAAAGGACTAGTGCATGCTAACCTAAGGCAGAAATAATTGTAGCTTTGGGCAGAGCTGCATCGCAGACCAGCGATCAAGAGTATAACCAGGCTGGCCTTGGAGATTTACACCTCTCAGAAAATGGACATCAACCTTTCCATAGAGGACTTAAAAAAATCCATCTGGAGTTAAAAAGACTTTAGCTGGAGGCCAAGCATTTGGAAATAGAAGCAGCACAGGGACTGATGCATCTAGAGGCTGAGGAAAATGAGAAACTGTGATGTCCAGAGGAGGAGGAGAGGCAGAGGCAACATGAAAAGGAGATGCTGACTCTTCGCAGAGTCATAGAAGTAATGGAGAAGGGAGTAACCAAACATCAGAAGCAATAAAGGTCAGTAAATTTCTTCCAAATACTTGCAAAACTTCAAGAAAATAAGCTGAAATTCAATTATTTTACGATTGTGTTATAAAAGTCAGTTTCAATGCAGCAAGGAGACAGGATGTCTAGAACTAGGGTGAGTTCTGCATTGTTTTGTAAGTGTTTTATTGTTTTATATCTTCTACCAACTGCAGACATCTGAAGGCTATGTAACTTTACACATGGAGATGTCAAATGCTACAATGGGGGGTTTAGCTTGGGAACTTAAGTCAGGTGACTAAAACTGATGTCATCCAAGCTAACCCAGCAATAATATTTGATATTAATTTAAGAACTCCCTCAGAGAGATACTGTGCATTTTGTATTTTGTCTTGGACCTAGCAAGAACATCCACTCATCATCATCATCTGCACTTGCCTTGCTGTAAGTAAGATTTAGGGCAAAATATCTCTCTTAGATATAGACAGGAATATAGTAAAAATTAGTTTAGATGTTTTCTGTAGTGATTTGAGACTGTCCTGCAATGTTGTTTTAAAATATTTCCTGTGATTTTGACCTCTGAAGTTACTGTGTTGATTGAGTATTGTCATGTTCTTTTATTATTTATTATTGAATATATTTAAACCTATCTTTGCAACTATTTGAGAGACATATTTAAAATCTTAGACTACTTGCGTATGTATTTGGTGACACTGCACATGCCACTCCTAAATAGCCTTGCAAGCCTTGGTCAGAGTACCATTTGTTTAACAGTAACATTACACAGCAGGATTGGACACCCTTTGTAAGGGCCTTATAGTAGCTGATAAGTAGGGGTTTGTGGCAGTGGAAACTACCTTATAGTCTGGCAGAGGAGGGCATAGCTAGTAAACCTGTGCCAGCCTTTCCCAGGTGTGTGTGTGTTTGTATATAAACCGAATCTCAAAGTGTGTATGTCGGCTACTTGTGCAGGGACACAAAGCACTGGTTGGACAGAAAAAGGGTGCTGGAGGTCTTGGCTTGGCCCCCCCCCCATCTAAGATCTTAACCCTATAGCTGTGCCAGTGGGGAGTCTTACTGGGGATCTGGAGAAAGAGGGAGAAACCAGCCCCAGACTGACTGTGATCTCTGTGTGCTCTTAAGGGAAATTGCACTTTACTGTGTCTGTACTTGTCATCCTGTCAGTGTGTACATTCCCCTAGCTGTTTCCAGTGGTGAGGATTGAAGCTCCATGATTACTGGGACAGTGCAGGGGTGTTGCACTACTATTTTGCATTCAGCGTATTATTGTGGAGCTTTTCTCCCCCAGCCTCTGTTGAAAAAGGGCACTAGCTCAGTCGAACTATCCTGGTCAACAAACATCAAATAAATAAATAAAATGATCCATGAAGCAGCTTAGTTAACACATTAATAAATAAAACATATTACACCTACTGGGTAGCTATGAAGTTACAGCTGTTTTATCTAATCATCACTCTCATTTTATTATTTCATTATTCTGAACCCTAACCTCCCACAATCTGCTGACTTGTGTTTCACATGTGTTTTAAGACCAGATATAAGAATTTATATAAGATTACCAATTACATATCCTATACACACAGATCAAAATAACCTCATAGGCTAAAGACAGCAAAAAGGTCTTCTACAGCTATGTCCAAAACTTCAAATGTAACAAACCAGTGTGCCAAACCGGTGGTCAATGGTGCCATGTTCACTGAGCAGAGTGACTGCTGGCTAAAAAATTCAGCTCAAACCTCATTAAATCCGCTCAGAACCTCAGTGACTCTGACCAGCGAAATTCAACTTATTCTCTAAACACTAGCAGTTCAAAAAGTGGGCTCTGAACACATTCCTCATAACACAATGACTTAGATGTGTTAATTCATAAATATTCCAAGGTCACTAATTCTCATGACCATTCTCACCTTGACAGTACCCTCCCTCAGTAAACACCTCCTTTCTCAAGGAGGGCCATACTGTTCAGTCTTGGAGTAAATTTGCCAATACCTATCCAATCATCCAGTTTATGCTGAAGAAACACAGTGAGTTCCACTAACACCCAGGGGAGGTTTGCTCCAGGGATTAGTGTGGTGCTGGATTATAAATCTATCCCTCCATCACATTTTATCTGTTGCTAAAGATTTAAGTTCCTTTTTCTAACATTGGTGAAGATAATGGACTTGCACAGAAATAGGAGATCCAGGAGAATTGGTTTTCTAATGGTATAGTAAACAAGATTGATAGCTACCTTTGAACGTTTTAAGACCCTGAATAAATGGATAGAACTTCCAGCCTCTTTTGATAGTTCCAAGTATTTTAGGCCTGCGAGCTTTCTGGTTAGGAACCTTTGCAGTCTTTTCGATCGTTTGATATGTATAAAAAGGTGCATCCCATAAGGGGCATTTTACTCAATCACTGCCCTAATTGACATTGAATATAAGAGGGTGATTATTTCTGTAGACCTTCAGAATATTCCTTTGGCAATTATATGGACTAAATAAATTATTCCTAACAACTGTTGTTATACGATGGTCAAACAGAGGCAGCTATCAACCCAAGTACCTAGGGTCCCTAATTACATTTTCTTTTTGTAATAGATGTGTTATCCGTCTACCAAAAGCAAGGATACTATTCTTTTTCACATTTAGTTTGAGCACATATTTAGTACATCAAGAGTTTACTACGGTGACTTCATTTTGAAGAGTTTGGATACCATACTGTGACTTAACAGTTTGCATTTGTCTGCAGACTTTTTAGCCAGAGGTCTTGGAGATCTGAGAAGTAAATGTCAAAAAGGAGAGGCTGGGGACACCACTGATCACTGCTGTATATTCTGATGAAACACCTGTGGGTTTTGTCTTTTAGACAGCTTGTATCCCTCTTACCATATATAGGTCAATTTTTAAAGTATTTAGCTTTCATATGATGCTAGCATATGGGATAGTGTCAAAGGCTCTAGCCAGGTCAAGGCACACCACGTGACCTACAGCCTCTGTAAGCATTTTGAAGAAATTTACTAGAATGAATAGACAGGATCAACTCCTCACAAAACCAAACTGTTGCAGGACAAGTCTAGCAAGATTTGTGATGTCACAGTTTATGAGGTCAGTTATAATGCATTCTGTGGCTTTGCAGATGAGGCTTTTAAGGCTGATAGGTCTGTAATTACCTGGGTTAGTTGTAAGGCCACTGTTACAGAGGGGCATAACCACTGCTCTGTGCTGTTCATCAGGAACAAAACCAGTAGCTAAACATAAGTATTTTGAGAAGTGTGTATAGAAAGGTATGTTTAATATTATTAATTAAGCAACCATGTATATTATCAGATCACATGGAAGAAGAATTTATGGTCCTGGTTAGCAGTAAACAATCTTTAGTGATAATTTGTGGGAGAAAGGGTTTCAAATATTTCAGGGTTTTGAAAAAAAAAAACCTCAGGTGAAGTTGACATTAAATTTGTTCATAAGTATATTGGCGATATTGATCAGGTCAGAATAGCAACTCCATTGTGAATAAATTCTCAAAAATGTAGGGTATTTTTTGTTAGTTTTTTAATATAGTTAGGCCAGCATAGTTCATGGGCTACTTTACTTGATCTGAGTGTGTTCATGTTTTTGTAAAGCTTTTGATATTCTGCTTGAAAAGATAGGCTTTCAATTTACTAAATTTAATGAGTTTATTTATTTTGTTGTATTGCTTATTTATGGTGGTAGACCACCAGAGTAGTTCGTTTTTGGATTTCCCGTGATACTTGGATCTGGTAGGGACTCGTATATATTTATACATTGTTCTAAATTATGTAGAATTTGTTAGTGAATCCTTCTGTTGTATTAAGGTGTGGGGAGGTACAGCCAAATTAATTTTGATATTTCATTACATCTTTGGTTGAGGATGGCATGTTTGTAGTCCCTAAATTCAGCAAAGTATGCTGTAAGAACTTTTTTGAGTTTAAAGGAGAAGGTCAAAATGTTATGGTTAGGCATCAGTGGGGAAGGATGTACCAGAGTACTGCAAGAGGCAGCCATATTTGCAAGAATCAAGTCATGAATGCTTTGCCATCTGCTGGGTTTATTTACCAGCTGCTCAAGAGAATTGCTGTGTATTATGGCTAGGAAGGTTTGGGCATATTCTACACTGGGGTACATGTATCCAAGTTTACTGAAGTGTAGTTTAAGGCTCCTAAAATATGAGCGATTTTATTAATAGTGAGATTAAGGTGTCCTGTAACAAGCTATTAGTTGATAATTAATGCTATCTAGGGATATCTATAGTTCAGTAAGTTTAGTTTGCGAGTCTGTAGAGCTCTGCCTGGAGGTATTATGTTCCTTGTCAAAGATGGAGACTCCACCACAGTTGCCAGTGGGTGTGAAAGCATGAAAAGCACAAACACTTGGTACAGAGGAAGTGCTCTCTTTACATTTAAACCAAGTTTCAGTAACTACTCAGACATGGATGTTTTCTAAATGTAGAAGTGCATCAAGATTAGGCAGTTTAATTACTTTAGTAATCATGTACTAGGCAGTAGGTAACCTTCCCTTAGGCTGCAGGCTGTGTGTGACATTATATGTTAACAGGGGCTTGTGCCCATTATACCCTCATAAAATACCCTCGCCACTTGTAGCCATCTTGGCCAATACCACTGTAGTATATGCAGTCACATAACAGCATTAGAAAAACATGCCAGACTGCACTCCAAATCTAGGGAAAATACAGCCTTGACAAGCACCTTTTTTGACATAAGAAAGCTACTTCAAGTTTTTAAGCACATTTCAGCACTGCTAAGCTCAATTCTTTCAACAGAGCATAAGAATGACTACACCAGAATAGTGACTTGAAGTATTTTCAGAGTGACCACACCAGAATAGTGATGGAAATATTTTCATAGTTTTAAAAGTTGTAATATTTCACTCACACACACACACCATTTTCACTTCTCCATCTCAAACACATGCACAAACACACACAGACACACCTTGCCAACTACTATTTTCCCTCGGCTCTGCCTGGGATTCATTGCAAGATGCTTCCATGTGTGCACCCTTAGTACATGATGGGCTTGCCTATCCTCCAATGACAACACCTCGGGTATCTGAGCTGCTAATTGAACTTGGGTGACTTGGGCTGTAATTTAAGCTTTATCCTTCTACACCATGGCACTAGTTTCCTATAGAAAAATATTAACTAAGCGAGTAACAAAACTGATAGAACTTTTAGACAAAAGTTCCTAAACTAACTGCAGCAAATTCTATATACTTTATAAAAAAGATACGGAGCTAAATAATAGTAATATCTACTTTCTTGTGCTTAGCGTCAGAATTAATAAACCATTACCATATGCCTTAAATCTGTTACTAGTGGCATTATTCCCACATTCCTTCAAACACTCTATAATCATACTACTTCTCAAACCTTATCATGCAACTAGCCCCAAAGATTTGTCTATTGCTAATCCTCTGACCATTAGCAAAACTATTAGAAACATTTGTATGCAAACATGCTTTGATCAAATTAACAGCTACGGTTTGTTAACAGAATCACAACATGACTTCACAAACGTTTTTTGCACATTGATTGCAGTCTATTCCGTAACAGACATTTATAATAATATAAATGATTGTCTACTTGTTGCAGTCTTTACTGAACCTGACAAAAGATTTTGAAATGGTTGACTTCAACATTCTACTACATAAAATAGAAAAAAAAAAAAACTTTGGCACAGACATAATTAAAAGATTAACAAATTACATAAATAATGCATTGCAGATCTGAATTAATATTGGTCTGTGGGGTTGGCATGATGGTTAGACACGAAGTGTGGGGTTTTATTCTCACCTTTTATCACTGGCTGGTTATTGGCTAGGTATGTAATAGTCTACAGACAGATTGCATGGCATTTATTTATGTTTCTTTATTTGACATAGTGACGTTCCACTGAGGAGTTAGATCCCCAGGATTCTGTACTGAGACAACTATTTTTCAGATTTTTACAAAGTGCCTTTTTGAAAACCTCTTTATGCAAACAATATTCTTTAGCTCAGTTATGAAAACATTTTAATCTACAACAAAAATTGCATCAGATATTACAAGTCTTATCAATGCCAGTACATCCGATATATTTTTCTCTTCACATATCACAGGATTGTTGACTCTTCACCTCTAAGGCTATGTGACCCATACCAGAGTCTTATTCCCAGTGTCACCCGACAATATACCAAAGCATTACACATGGACACCTTTTCTTTTATACTGGTTACAAAATAATGTAACAAACTATGACACACACAAACTTTTAGAATAGAACAGAATATTTAC
This sequence comes from Protopterus annectens, assembly GCF_019279795.1. Lineage (NCBI taxonomy): Eukaryota > Metazoa > Chordata > Ceratodontiformes > Protopteridae > Protopterus > Protopterus annectens. The sequence goes on along the minus strand of NC_056731.1, from coordinate 997,562,665 downwards.
TACCTCTAAAACAAAGAGCAGCCTTAGGAATAAATACCTTAATTTCCAAAATAGAATATGGCCCACCTCTTGTTTGCATTACTCCCTAGCAACAACACACAGATTGTAAGCTGCATTTAATAATACTTATTACTTTGTCCTGCCTGCTGGCTCAAAAAACAGTGTGACCACTACATAATAATCAAAGGCTACGCATCAGGAGCAGGGAAACGTTGTTATTAAACCCACGTTGTTGAAAACGATAAGATTCCAATGGAGCTCACCACTGCATTGAAAATCATCTATCACAACAACAAATTACTCCAATAAAACCAGCACAGATAATAGTCCTGACTTAAGTCAGATCCTCATATAAAAACAGCCGTCTCATCAAATAAAAAAATTCTGCATAGCATCAGGAATGAAGTGGGCAACAAAAGTAAAAAAAAAAATATATATATATATATATATATATATATATATATATATATATATATATTACACATAAATAATACTTGCTCATGAAACAAAATATCGCTCTTGGTTCAAAGATGGTGGCTAGTCAACATCAGGTGAAAACAAATCCAGAACTAGAGTGGAGCAAATGGGTGGAAGTTGTTAAGGGGCATGATCTGCCAGTGGGAGAGAAGAGCAATAAAAGCATTGCTTTATGAAGTCGAAAGGATATTGCAGCTTCGTAAGTGGATGCAGATAATGCATTTGTGGTCATGGCTAATGAGCTGAATTGCGCAGTGTGTGGTAATTTAACTGTAGTTTCATTTTGTTTCTTTTTTTTCATTTCTTTCTTTCTTTGTTCCTCAAACTTTGAAATGACACCTGTTTGGGGAAATACACAGTTAACACTGCATAACAACCATAGGTATGTGTCGCTTTTATATGCCCTCTTCCATTATATGCATCCTGAGGTGAAATGGTCAGTAAAAGGTCATAACAAATACAATGCCATCCCATGAACTTATGGTAGCTACAGAAACCAAACACAACTACAAATCCTTATTTAGTTACATCAGAAAAATAAGAAATAATATCCAACAATGCTCAGAGCTTATTCATAATAGGATTGTAGGATCATAGGTGGTTACTGGCCCTTTTGCCATTATAAGCCTAGCCAAGAGTTTAGCCCATATTTAGACAAGTCAGCACCCAAAGCCCCTATCCAGCAGGGACACAGGTGGAATCCCAGGGGGTTATTTTCTGTTTCCCATCCAGTTATCCAGGTTAAAAAGGGATAATGAGGTACTCTACTTGATGTGGAGAGGGAGTCGATTGTACAGATGGAGTCTCTGGGACACAAAACTGTCCAGCTAACAAGTCCTATTGATATCACAGACCAGGTTGAGATCAAATGTATGAGTTGCTCGAGTAGAGCTCGACTTGCAGATATGCAGCAATCCCATCAAAGCAGATTCTGAGATTGCTTTGTATGCTAGACAGAGGTCACCTCTGAGGAGTCTGTATGAAATGGAGTAGAGGGACAGGGCTAAAAGGGACAGGTCTTTTAGCCTATCTGTGTAGGGCAGATGTTTGAGGCCCCGGATTCTCCTGGTGCAGAACCACTGTGGTCTCTCCAGCTGTTGCATGTGCCTTCCGAGGTACATGCTGAAGGGGGTGCTGTACTCAATAACTGGCCTTATAAGGGAAGAATACAGAGATAACCGAGAAATAAGGCACTGGAGGGTTCACCAAGTAGCAAACCAATTTTAATGAACACACAAAACAAATAATGCCTTGAAATGGACCACAGTCTTTTCGTCAGCATCTTCATTAAAGCTGGTTTGCTACCTGGTGAACCCTCCAATGCCTTATTTCTTGGTTATTTGTTTATATTTGGGCACTTTTTCCATTTTTTTTTTGTTTAAGAATACAGGGATGTTATGACCGCTTTGTCCCTGCATGAGATACCCTTACTTATAAGGTGAGACATGTAAGAAAGCTTTCCATACAACAAACCAACATGGTGGTCAAAAGTCAGATTGCTATTAACCTGGGTGCCCAAATCCCTCACTACTGATTATGTACTTAGGACATTGCTATTAATGTGATATGTGGGGACATCACTCTCCCCAAAGGAGATGATGATGCATTTTTTGACATTCAGCTTGAGGCCATGTTTCTGGCATCAGTCATTTACCAAAGGCAAGCGTCCAGTCTGGTGGACCCCAGCCATAAACAAACTCTACAACAAAAGGAGGAAGCTACTACAAGATAGAGCAAAATCCTTAAAAGGTAAGACACCCTTGATCACTATAAGTAAAAAACTAAGAGCTCTCATAAAATCATCCAAAGCAAATTTCGAGAGAAAAATAGCTAAAGACTCAAAAGACAATCATAAGGCCTTCTTTAGCTATGTTAGAAACCTGGGAGGAAACTCCCAGATATGCTCAGAGCTAGTTCAAAATGATGTGAAGATTACTGATCCTACAGACATTGCCAACATACTGGCTGACAGGTTCAGTGCAAACTTCTCCCCCTCCCCAAAGGAGAGATATCTATACCAAACGATTGCAGCGCCCCAAACATCTCCACCGCGCAAGTGAGAACTGCTCTCTCCAAAGCAAAAGACACAGCATCCATGGGACCTGATGGTGTCCCCGGCTGTGTGCTCCATGAACTCAATGAGGAATTAAACCCACAGCTAGGACAGCTGTTTAATCAAAGTCTTACCTCTGGATACGTACCCAGCGAGTGGCGCACTGCAACTGTGGTACCACTTCACAAAGGCGGTGCCTCCACCGACCCTGGAAATTACCGGTCCATTAGCTTGACAAGCCTTATCTGCAAAGCCATGGAGAGGATCATAATGGACCTCATAAATAAAGACATAGGGAATTTGCAGACTTTGGATCCAACCCAGTTTGGCTTTGTCAAAGGCAGATCATGCCTTTTAAACTTGGTTGACTTTTTTGAAACAGTCACCAAAGCCATTGATGAGGAAAAGGCAGTCCATACAGCCTACCTCGATCTGGCTAAGGCCTTCGATACAATACCCCACTCGGGTATCATTGAAAAACTCATCAGCTTAAATGTCAACCCATACATCACAAGATGGGTTGCAAACTGGCTGAGTGACAGAACCCACAGGGTCAGAGTTGCTGGCGCCATGTCAGACTCAAAGCCTGTCACAAGTGGTGTCCCACAGGGCTCAGTCCTGGGCCCACTCTTGTTTGGCATCTACTTTTCCGAAGTACAAGCAAACACAGGAGGGTTATGGCTGACAAAGTTTGCAGATGACTGCAAACTGGGCGCCATAGTAGAAAACACATCTGACACAGATATCCTTCAGAAGGGTCTCACAGAAGCGGATAACTGGTGCCAGAGCCACGGCCTAAAGTTAAATGCCAAAAATGCATAGTCATACCCTTTGGGAAAAACAAGGTTACCCTAGCTACCAAATAGGTGGCAATCCACTGAGCACAGAAGAAGTTATCAGGGACCTGGGGACCCAGGTTGATAGTAGTCTGTCATTCGACACCCATGTAGCTAAAGTAGTTAGGAAGACCTTCTACATTGCCCACCTTATCATGAAGGGATTCTCATCTAGATCAAGGGAGGTCATAGTCTCCCTTTACTCATCACTCATCAGACCAATGATTGAGTACAATGCCCCATTCGAATGTATCTGACCCGACACTTGCAGCAGCTGGAGAGGCCACAAAAGTTCCTCACCAAAAGGATAAAGGGTCTCAAAATCTGTCCTATGCTGCCCGACTGAAAGAACTCCAGCTCTATTCAGTCGCACACTTGCTCAGAGGTGACCTTTGCCTAACATACAAGGCCATGTCAAACCCAGATTTGATGAATATGCTTCACCTCAAAAAATCTAGATCCATCAGAGCCACAAGGCGGAGACTTAAACCTTGACACGGCTATTAATAGGACGTGCTGGAGGGATAGATTCATCACCCAAAGACTCCCTATGCTGTGGAACAAAATCCCGGTACATGTGAGGCAGAGCACCTCGCTGGCCTTGTTCAAGAGAAATCTTGACCAATGGATGGGAGATCGCAGATATACCCCAGGGATTACCTCAGTGTCACTGCTCGACAGAGGCACAGCAAAATAATGGGTATAGTTCCCCATACTAAAGGGGTGGCATAAGCCACAAAACGATGGGCTAGGCTTGTAAATGCCCTCGGGCAGATAGCCTAGTATGAACCTATGAACCTATGTGAGACCCTCTTGTAGGACATCTGCATTACTTGGGGAATTGATGACTGCACCCAGCTTGTAGTCATCTGCAGACTTGATCAGCCATAGCCCACTGGTTCTGGCCTGCACCTCAGAAAAGTATATCCTGAATAACAGAGGCCCAAGACCAATCTCTGGGGTATGCTGCTCATTACAGGTCTACTGCTTGAGGTGGCTTCCCCTATTTTGATTATGTGGGCTCCATCAGTGAGCCAGTTTGCTACCCATCTAATAACATATGGATTGATGCCTAGTTTAGAGTGTTTATCTACTATGCCTGAGTGGGGAATAGTGTCAAAGGCTCTGGCCAGGTCAAGGTAGGTGGTGTGCACCATCTTCCCCTCATCCATGGCTTTTGGTGACTGTCAACAAAATGGACCAGATTTAACAATGATAATCCAAATCCATTCCATGGCCTTGCAGATCAGGCTAGTTAGGCTGATGGGGTCTATAATTTCCTGGATCTGTGAATGCTCCCCGTTTGTGTAAAGGAATGACAGTGACTGCCCTCCACTCAGCTGGGACAAAGCTGGTACTCAGGCTTTGGTTGAATAGGGTGCCTGATGGTGCTGCAAGTTCATCCCTGAGTTCATGTAGGATGCAGCTTGGGATGTTATTGGGTCCCATGGAGGTTCTATTTTTTGCTTTTGAGAGGGCAGTGATGACCTGTTCCCCAGAAATAAGGGGTGGGAATCAGGTATTGAGAATGTCCTGATTTACTGATGGGGGACAGAGGGGAAAAGTTTTTGCTGAATCTGTCAGACAGTAGATTGGCTATATCTACAGCATTAATGTATGTGGTGTCCTTGACCACAAGTTCTGAACAGATCTGGGTGCTTCCTTTGAGATTGTGGACATATGTGAAGAAGGCCTTATGATTGTCTCTAGTAGACGTGGCCAATTTGGACTAAAAGTTGGCTTTAGAGGGTTTCACTAGTGTTCTTATTTGCTTGTTCAGGCTAAGGAGAGATTGCTTCCAACTGGGCACCTGTTCTTTCTTGGTCCCGGACAGCAATTTTTTTTCTTTCGTATATAGTTTGTTTATTGCAGATGTCCACCACGCAGGTTTACGCTTCCTTGTGAGGATGATTTTACCATGTCAGGTATTTCTGATTGCATGCATCTATGTAAATGCTCGTATAAGTACTTTGGTGTAGATTTAGACATTGATGCCAGTTTCTACAGTGGGGGAAGGGGCTGTGAAGCTCTTTATATCATCCCTCAGGAGGTTGTAATCAGCTTTGGAGAAGTTTGTTTGACCCTAACTAGAGGCAGGTCAGGGGAGATGGTGACTTTGAAAGTGACTGCTTTATGGTCGGATCTTACCAGGGAGGATGATACTGTAGTGGTGTTGCAGTGGTTACTTATGTTGGTTAATACCAAGTCCAAGATATTACCACCTCTTGTGGGGGTATCGACTAGCTGTGCCAAGGCATTTGCATTAATAAAATCCAGGAATCACTGGGCATTTGTGTTCTGGCATAAGTAGTTTTTCCAGTATATGGTTGGGTAATTAAAGTCACCCAGGATCAGGGTAAAGGGTTGAATCTTGATATATTTGTAGGTCCAGATAGGTGGAGTGGGCATCTTAAGTCAAATCTGGGAGCATGTAGCTAGCTATAATTTGAATAGGGGATCTTATCCATGGTTAACTGCACCCGGAGTGTCTCTTGTACATCATACTGTTTGATCAGTCTGGAGGTGTGTGTCTAATATAAATTGAAACTCCACCTCCTTTGGCTATGCTGCCCACAATTTGGGGTCTGAATGTATGATAGGATGAGTCACCAGGTAAGGCTGAGGTGCTGTCCGCAGCTTTGAACCAGGTTTCTGTGACTGCACAAATGTCAGCATCTTCCAGGCTTAAGAATGCTTGCAATGAGTGCAGTTTCATGTTTAAACTCCTAGCGTTTAGCAGCATGACCTTTTATTGGAATTTTATTGAAGTTTTTATGTTGGTAGTATTGATCTCATGATTTTTACTAAAAAAGGCACTACGGGGAGTCAAGGGCTATTACCAGAAGTCTGAAGCTCAAGTGAGACAGATGCAGGCCATCTCTAGCAAAGCATCGGGGTCTGTCAATCATATCTTCAAACAAACTACTCTAGTCCCATGGATACTGCCAATATATGGCCCATAAATTTAGTGATAACTTCACCCCAGAGAAATCTACTTCAAACTCATTTATCCCTGATGGATTTAAGCCATGAAACATCATGAAAAGCACTTACTGTAGGTACTCTCCAAAATGAAGAACACTTCATTCATGGGGCCTGACAACATACCCTGTTGGGTAATTAATATTACTAAACATTTATTAGTAGACCCACTCCTCAAACTCAACTATCTTTGTCCCACGGGAGTGGTGCACAGCTACTGTGATGCTACCCCACAAGGCCACCACAGGCTCCAGGAATTACAGACCCACAAGTCTAATGCATCTAATATACAAAAAGACAGAGCATATCATAACTGACCTGATTAACTATGTTATTAAAAATCTTATCAGACTTCACTCCCAGCAGTTTGGCTTTGTCAAGTGCAGACCCTGTTTAATAAATCTTGTGAACTTCTTTGAGAGGGTTACTTAGACTGTGTTAAAGCTGCCCAAACTGTGCACCTTGACCTCACCAAGACATTTGATACCATACCAAAGGCAAATATAATACACAAGTTGATAGAGCTACAAAATAACCCATATGTAGTTTGGTAGATAGCCAACAGGCTTGAGGACAGGAATTACCCAACAAGAATAAGAGGTGTGCCTTCTGAGAGCATGAAGGTGATCAATGTAGTTCTACAGGAAACTATACTGGGACCTCTGTTGTTCAGCATCTACTTCTCAGATCTCCACTTAGCAAACAAGGATCTTTAGCTAACATAATTTGCTGATTGCAAGCTTGGAGTCATTCTCAAGTTTTCCTCTGTCACAGAGGCACACCAGTAGGAGCTTACACTTGTTAAAAGATGTGCTAAAATTGGGCTCAAGCTCAATGCCAAGAAATGTAACATTGTAGCATTTGGTCAGTGCTCTGTAGCTCCAGATGATTGCATAGATAACATAGCACTTCAAAATTAAAAGATTGTGAAAGACACAAATATTTGGGTGGACAGTCCCATCAGATTTGACCATCAGTTTGCACAGTGGATAGGAAATCTTTTTACCTCGCACAGCTCATAGCAAAATTTATTTCCTGTAGTGGAGTCTCCACCTCCTTGTACTTCACACTGATCAGAGCAGTCAGTGAGTATAAATTCCCATTTGCGAAGTACCTTATCAAGCGTGTCAAACATTTGGAAATACCCCAGAGGTACGCACCAAAAAAGATCTAAACTATCAAGAAAAGATATCTACTCCTTAGGGGGTGATCTGGGATCTGATAGGGCCAGAGACCTATGTGCATTCCATCAAATAAGTAAGACTAGAAAGAGAGTTAGACTTGTCATATAGCACCTACCCCTTCTCTGAAACAAGCTCCCTGTCCAAGTTAAGCAGTGTAAAACACTGTCTGCCTTTAAAAAGAAGCTGGACAACTAAATGGGTGATCACAAATTCACCCTGGTATGATGGGCGTGAAGCTCCTTGAAAGGAGAGGCAAGGCCTAACAGTGGGCACTGGTAAGACGGATATAGCCTCTTTACTGTGTTGCCTTGTAAATTTTTTGATCCTGTGGACCCTGTTAATGGAGCAGCTTTGACTTTAATTCCTTCTCTGACCTTAACTAAAAGCTTGAATACCCAGAAGATATGCTGCGAGATATCCACTTTTTCACAATGAAAACAGATCTGGTTGGAAAAAAGTCATGTTTTTACCATTCTACAGGGCATGAAATACATATAATAGATAATAGCTATATTGTGCAGTTTATTAGGAATTTACATTTTGAGAGGTCTGTACAAATAATTATAAACTTAAGAGTAAAGCTCAAAATGCTACACTTATTTGAACATATCTAAAAAAGTATAATCCTGGAAAAACAACTTATGCTAGATATTATTTTTATAGTCCATAGCACTGAGGGTATTTTCAATATTATTTACGTCTAGGGTTACCACCTGTCCCACTTTGCAAGGGACAGTCCCTCTTTGGGCAGTTGTGTCCTGACAAAAAATATTAAAAATGGCAAATGTCCTGAGATTGTAGGACATAATTATGTCCCATATTCAATGTAATAGTTGCATAAAATAGTTATTTCTGTATCTAAAATACCTAAATGTTACAAGAAACAGAATAAGCAACTAAACTGCTACAAGAATAAGCTTTTATTTAGGCAAAAAAGTTAAGTTCCATCCTTTGTACGGACCGTGGGTATGTGTCAGCCTGTAAAATCAGGTGTGTCCTGAAAATGTCCCACTTTGGCCATTTGAAAAGGTGGCAACCCTAATTAAGTCTTGGCTTAGATCAATCAAAAGAAGGCAGTTTATCTGTCCAAATATCAGCTTTGGCTAAGTGACTGGCAGTGCTCTTTTGATTGGACAGGTTGTGTACCCTGGCCTGCCTTACCATTGATACAACTTTATCTGTCCAGCAATGTGAGTTTGCTGCACTTCACACACACACACACACACACACACATATATATATATTAGTATATATGGGTCTACTTCAGACCATCAAAATGCCACAATATCAAATTACAGTATATCAAAATGTAAACAACGAAACACCAGAACATCGACGGACAATATGCTCGAACCACAGAACATTGATCCAGGTAGTGTGAATGTCAGGTATGGAATGGAGATCGCGGTACAGTGGGGATCGGGAAATATACCGTTACCCCACTGTAGCGAAATCTCAGAGTTGGTATATATAATTTAGGAGGTGTGGAGGCAAAGCCCCCAAAGCCCCACCCCCTGCAAAACTGTTGTATCACATATATGTGCTTGCTAGATTTGGTTCTGTGTTTTGTGGTTTGAGCATTTCATCCTTCGACGTTCTGGTGTTTTGTTGTTTTCGACTCGATGTTTTGTAAATCAATATCGTGGTGTTTCGATGATATATATATATATATATATATATATATATATATATATATATGTATACAGTGTGTGTGTGTGTGTGTGTGTGTGTTTAGTTTAAATCTAAAACCTTCCCTGCTGGATTTAACTACCGTGGTGTTCTAGATGAGTGTATGTCTCTAAATTTACTCTACCTACCAGCTACTTAGAGTTATACTGCAACAGTGTGCTGATTCCTGTTCTCTGGACCTATCTGCAAGCTGCCTCTCAGTTAAACAGGATAATTTAATAGTTTATCTTCTGGTATCTTACAAGCTTCCTGTTTACTCTACCTACCAGCTATTTAGAGTTATACTGCAACAGTGTGCCGATTCCTGTTCTCTGGACCGATCTGCAAGCTGCCTCTCAGTTAAACAGGATAATTTAAAATTTTATATTCTGCTGTCTTACAAGCTCCCAGTTTACTCTACCTACCAGCTACTTAGAGTTATACTGCAACAGTGTACTGATTCCTGTTCTCTGGACCTATCTGCAAGCTGCCTCTCAGTTAAACAGGATAATTTAAAAGTTTATCTTCTGGTGTCTTACAAGCTCCCTGTGTAGGTTTACATTTAAATATCTTTGTATTCCTGACACTTTGTACAATACCATTTTGAGACTTGAACTCTAGGACCTGCACCCCCCCCCCTGCATTTCCTTGCAGGACTGTAAATTTTTATTTCTACTTGGGTAATCTTGGGTTTCTGCTGACTTACTTCCATTAACATTACCCTTCAAATAACAGTGTATGTGTTCAACTTTCCTTATATGTAGGGTAGCACACACTCAATCAGACCAACACTGTCCACACCTGAAACACTCTTTAGCCAACCCCACCGTTACGCCCACTGCCTAATAATTTCTTTTACAGTCATTCCCAGTGGAAAAGTTTGAATTTGGCTACAGAAATCAAGTATAGCCCAAATAGACTATCTTTACTACTTACCCTGAAATCCTTGCCAAATGTTTTAGCCCACTCTAGGACCTGTAACCCCCCCTGCATTTTCCTTGCAGGACTTTAAATCTTTATTTGTACTTGGGTAATCTTGGGTTTCTGCTGACTCACTCCAATTAACAGTGTTGTGTGCTCTGAAGTGAGTTACTTCCCTCCCTCATTTGGCTCTCCTTAGCATTTCATTGGCTCACACTTTGTCATTCTTTATTTGCCTGCCCACTGACAGCAGATCAGAGGGGTTTTTTTTTACCTTACTTGCATAGCTTGGAAGCATCTTTAAATCTAAAACCTTCCCTGCTGGATTGAACTATTCTGGTGTCCTAGATGAGTGTATGTCTCTAAATGTAAGTACATTGGTTTCTATTGCACAGAGTATAAGTTAAAAATACTAGTGACTGATGCATACTGATTTTGGATGCTGCCACTGGGAAATTTAAGCTCTCTTATTTGTAAACACACAGACACCTTTCTAGTCCCCCCCCCCCCCATATCTACACACCACAGACAGCTTTCTAGCCCCTGTTCTATTCCAACCTACCACTGGAATTAGCCTAGCTAATTGTTTTTCGCTAACTGCTTCAGTATCTGTTCCTACCCGCTCCGTTCTCCCTGCGGGTTCACTCCTCTTCCCCCTCCCTACCCCCAATTCCCACCCACCCCAGGGGTCCTACCCTTATACTTACTAACCACACCTCTTCCTCTTCCCATTACTCTCTAACCACACCTTTTCCTCTTCCCATTACTCTCTAACCACACCTCTTCCTCTTCCCATTACTCTCTAACCACACCTATTCCTCTTACCATTACTCTCGTTATATACCTCTTGCTCTTACCATTACTCTTCCTCCTACCTTTACTTTCTAAACACTCTCCAGTTACCCAACTGCACTATTAACCTCTCACCACTCTCCTTTTATCACACCACACCCTACTCCCTTCTTTCATCTCCACCCAGTGAATTTATTTTTCTACCTACAAACAATCTATATTTATTCATACAATGTATAAACAACCCATCCCATCTTATGTCCCACTCTTATTCACACACTCACTACTACCTCCTTTAATCCTCACCCATCTTTTCATCTCCTTTGAAAACCCACTAGGCCCATACCTAAACTACCCCAAGAAAGAAACCAACTCTCCAAACTCTCCTCTCCTTTTTATTCATGCTAATATACCATCCTCATCTAACTACATACTTCCTAAATACCATAGAACACTACACATAAAATACAACAGAACCCCAGGAAAGGCCTACCTCTATACAGCAGATTCCCCAACCCAAACTATCTAAGTGTACTACTCTCTTTAAAGGATGGTGACATCCACCCTAACCCAGGCCCACCAACAACTCCTATTTCTCTCCTCAACCACAAAGAATCACCTACTTATGCCCTGTCTAAACCATTGAACTCCCTTTTAATTGCTCATCTTAATATATGTAGCATAAACAATAAAGTAACTCAACTTCAAGCTCTAACTAAAATCTACTCCTTTGATATTCTCTGCTTAACAGAAACTTGGTTAAAACCTGTAACCAAAGACAATGAAATCATCCCACCTGGACATAATATCCTGAGACTAGACCGAGTATCCAAGAAAGGTGGTGGGGTTGCTATTCTATATAAATCTAGCTTCCAATTAACCATTCACAACTGTAAACCACCTATAGACTCCAATGCAGAAATTCTTATCTCCAAACTTCATCTTAACAATTTCAAATCCATCTATATTATCTGTATATATCTACCACCTAGTAACAACACTGCTACCATGCAAAACATACTTTGCTGGCTTTCCCAATACCTGCCCCAAGAAACCATAATCCTAGACGACACAAACATTGACTGGAGCTGCTACTGCAGCAGCCTCCCCACAAACCATATTAACCTATATGGGTATTCTCAAACCATTACCTCCCCCACCAGAATAAATAAATCTAACAAGAAATCAAGCTTGCAAACGCAAAAAAAAACAAACAAGTGAAAACAAAAACCAGAAGACAAAATTACCCTGTACTTGTGAATGCCAAGAGAATTCTTGTATAGTCCACACTTGTAAATTCTCCACACTCAAATGGCTGCTGTAGACAAAGTCCAGGATGAAATCAGTAGCGTTAGATGCTAAATAAATGTCCACAAAGAGGTTGTATGCGACAAAATATCCATATGAATCAAGTAGTAAAGAAGATTTCTCCAAAAGCTTTATTGAACCAATACTGTGAAGCGCTTTTCGTCCCACTAATAGTGGGACTTCTTCAGACAAACAGATTCTAACAAAAACCAAGGTTTAAATACTGATTTTGGCGCCAAAAAGGTGCCGTTGCTAGGTTACAATTCTGTGCCTCAATTAGTTAAAGGTATAGTGTCCTAACAACTAGTGAGATGAGTCTGAATAAATTTAAAACAAAATCAGCAAAACTTCAGAACCATTAAAAAGATTAAAAGCATCGCTAAGATGTCATTATTACAGGATCTAAATATATATTAAATATGAAACAAATATAAAAATATATAAAGTATATATGGTAATACAAATCACATCTATATGTTACTACATGTTTCAGACTAAGGAATGAGCAGTAAAAAGCGAAAACCAGTATGTACAAAAGTTACTCAACTTGAGCACTGAATACATATATAACTAAACCACATCAAAGAATCGAGTGGTTACAAAAAAGAAAGAACGTTATTGTAGGAAATTGCTATTCGAAGATGGTACAAAGTCACATTAGAACTACAATAGTCTGATCAAAATCCCACCTAAAACACATACCTAACTACAAAGTCTAACAAAGGTCATAAATATATGTTCAGGATATACAGTGGCACCTGAACAAAAACTATTAAATAGTGCAACTAATGTAGTCAGGTCATGTAGAAAAGATATGTATTGTAATTGTAAAAGAAATATGGTAAAAGTATATATGCTGACATGTAAACAATAGATTTAAAATCAAACAGCAACTAGTAAACCTATATAAAGGTAAAATGCAAGATTACTTAGGACAAATTACTCCATAAGTGCGCAGTAATGTACAGAAATTCACTCCGAAAACAAAGCAAGCACACCCCCCCCCCCACAAGAGTGTAGGACATGACAGTGGTATGTGTCAATGTCGTAGGCTTCTCAATTTCAGTGATGTCCTGGGGGACAAAGACTGTCTGTAGCCACAATGAAATAAAGGCACCACATAGTCAGCAGGGAAAAAGTATATTAACCACAGTGGCTTTTACTCCATCAGCTGCAGGGTGGTTTGTAATTCACAGGGTATAATATACAATGCATCTGCAGGGCTCCCAAGCAGTGTCCACAACTGCTGCATAAGGCATACATACAGATTACATCACTGGTTTGTGCAGGATGATTTTACCCAGGGACAATTTACTGATGATGCTGGACATGTCCTGGAGCTATGGTTGATGACAGCTATTAGAAATCCCCAGATCATGCCTTACAGTAGCTACAACTATGCCATGTCACAAATCCACTTCATTGTTAAGTATTTATGTGACCTATTGAAGGCCCAATTTTGTGGTTTGTATGTATCTGTGTGTGCCCTACAGTATGAACCTAGCACATATAGCAAGACATTCTCAGTCTGTGCTTTGCCACATTTCATAATTAAAGTAAGCAGTTTCAACAGGGTAAATACATACAGGAGGAATAAGTCTCAGACCCAGCAGTGGAGGAGAGGCCTGATAAGGAACCTGTGGAGGAGCTAGTTGCATGAGAGTAACCTGTGAAGAAGGATGTGTCTGATGAGGAACCTGTGAAGAAGCTGGCTGCAAAGGAGGAACCTGTGAAGGAGGAGGTGCCTAATGAGGAGCCTGTGGGGGAGCTGACTGCAGGGGATGGGCCTGGGAAGGAGGAGGTGCCTGATGAGGCATCTGTGGAGGAGTTGGCATAGGCACATACCATACGCCATGGCACTGGCTAAAAGGCAGTGACTGGCCTATAATTATGAACTAGATTAAAACAGTATGCAGCAAAGTAAAACAGATGCATGCAAACCTTCACTCAGACTGTGCTCTTCCATGTATAGACTGGACATACTGTGCATCAGACAGACTATCCAAATAATACAGTACAGTGGGCAGGGAACAATTCTTATTATACAGGTGGTAAAGACCACAGTGTTAACTGTCTTCCCCTGACACAAAGTATGTTGACATGGTTGAAAATAACTTAATGCTGTGGGTGTCAGATTTTGGGGGGGACTACAATGCACTTGGCAGTAGGGGGCACTGCCAACATTTTGTGTGTGTGTGAAGCTAGGCCTTGTGGATGTATGAGTTTGTTTGTGATAGTACACAATCTCAACAGATGTTGCAGTGCTGAGGTGAGATCTTAAATACAGGAAGAGGGCACTCACAAGAGATGTGCATTCCCATGTCCAAGGAAGTGTCTTTTCCTTTGAGCATCACAAACAATCCAGACCTTGCCTATAGGAAAGATTTCTGCATGAATGAGCAATGGTCCATACCATGTATCATTGTAGCTCCCTCATGGATGTCCACATCGTATGCTACTTCCTTCTACATTAGATGGTGGAATAGTAGCGGTGGCATTACATGTGACTGAACGTGGCCTTTCTCTTCCACACTGACCCTCACCACTGTAGACAGAGGAGGAGTCATATAAATGATTCTCCTATGGCAACTGTGTTAAGGAAGACCCTGTGTGACATGCACTCCTGCAGGTCATGAAGCACACCCTGTAAAACACCTATTTCACCAAGGACTGTGCTGCTTTTCTCCTGTCCATGCATGATGACCTGCACATTTGCTGGGCTGTGGACATCAGGACACCTTGCTCAGTTGGCAGGGAGTACCACTGCAGAGTGTACTACCATCAGCATTATATGCACCCTTGTCTACCCCATGTTGGTGGGGCATTCAGCAACCAAGGGGGATTGCACTGAAGGGGGTAGACATCCCTTCTCCTGTAGATCCATCTGCAACTTCCTGTCCATCAGTGTCTTTCTCTGCATCTGGAATTGGTTCCATAGGCACAGAGACCATGTCCACTGATTGGGTTGGGGATCTGGACTCCATGTTGTCTGTATCCAACACTGACACTGTGATCCCTGGTCATGGAAAAGTTAGTCTTTAAAAATAATGGCAGCCAGAGTCTTCTCCAACATCAGCAGTATGCTAATGGTGGAGGAGCCTGATAAAGCACCACCTGTGAAGACAATAAAGAAAAATACCCACAATGACTATGACCCATCACCATTACTTACATCTCATTTAATGAATGAATCCTATCCTTAGTGGTAGAACTTAATAGCAGTTAACTTGCCTTGTAATGGTAGCCTTTAGATCTGCAACCCTGATGTTCTTATGAAAAAAAGTGATAATGCATTTAATCTGCCCTGCATAACATCCTTACCTCATAGGCAGATTCTTGTCCGTGTTAACACATACACACATAGGGCATTGCCAATAACCAGGACTCCACTGTGGCCATTGAATGACTCAGAATTATCATGCA
The DNA here is from genome assembly GCF_019279795.1 of Protopterus annectens. Taxonomy (NCBI): domain Eukaryota; kingdom Metazoa; phylum Chordata; order Ceratodontiformes; family Protopteridae; genus Protopterus; species Protopterus annectens. The sequence goes on along the minus strand of NC_056731.1, from coordinate 997,547,021 downwards.
AAGAGGAAAGGAACTTCTCTGTCTCTGATACAGGTGGTTTGGTTGCTCTCAGCTTCTGTACTTTATGAGGAGATTGTGCTTTGGCAGCCCTGCACTGATGTGATTTACCACGTCCCACCAGACACTGTTGAGAAAGGGCTGGTCAAATTTCTCAAAGCTGAACATCCACCAACCATTGCCATGGAAGGCCTGCAGCACAATCTCATTATCTGCAATATCCAATACCCACAGCCTTAAGTTATTTTCTACCACAAGAACACAGGGTAGTGAGGGAAAGGAAGGGGAGAAAATTGAATACCATCATGGAAGTATTGAATTGAGAAAACTATAAAGCAGTTAAGACAAGAAGTGTCACTGTTAGAAGACTATAGAAGAAGGAACAAATCAACAAAAATACTCAGAAAGATAGATGTGATAAAAGCAATGCACAGTATTAGAACAGACCATCATCTATCATGCACTATCGCACGTAAACTAAAAATCTCAGCACAGGGGGAAAAGTTAGAAAATACACAGATAAATATAAAGGAAAAGTACAAAATAAGCAATTTATTGATGATACAAAAAAGTTTTATAGAGAATTGGGAAACAAGGTAAAAGGAAATGAAAGACCACCAAAAAAGAAGAAATAGATATATTTTGGAGAAGTATCTATGAAGATCCTGTGGAACATAAAGATGCTAAATGGATAGAAGTAGTAAAAGAAAGAATAAGAAGTTTAAAGGTACAGGATATGAAATGGGATGAAGTAACAGCCAGAGAGATTGAAACAAAGTTAAGAAAAGCCTGTAATTGGAAAATGCCAGGCCCAGATGCAGTAGCTAACGTTTGGTTAAAAGTATTAACATTGTTGCACTAAGATTTAGCCATGAGTAAGAACTATTTATACGTGCACCCCAAGCAGACCCTAACCTGGCTAACAGGAAAAACAATGTTCCTACTTAAGAGTGAACCTGCACGCTACCCTAAAAATTATAAACCAATAACTTGCCTCCCAATGACATATAAACTATACATGAGAATTGATGCCGACAGATTTTAGTCATTTAGAAGAAAACTCAATTATGGCAGTAGAACAAAAGGGCAATAAAAGAAAGTCGTATGGAACAAAGGATCATTTGTTGTTAAAGTAAGTCATAGTGGAGAACTGTAAAAAGGGGAAGAATCTAAGCATGACATGGCTTGACTACAAAAAAGCATTTGATGGTATCCCGCATTCATGGATAAAAGAGTGCTTAAAAATGTATAAGATATACCCTACACTTATAGACTATATTACAGTGACCATGAAACAGTGGCAGACCACTTTGCAATTAAGCCATGATAAAGGACAAATTATTATCACAGGGATAAAAATTCAAAGGGGAATATTCCAGGGTGACTCAGTCACTGCTGCTATTCTGCCTTGCCTTTAACCCATTAAGCCATCTACTTAACAGCTTAGGCCAGGGCTATAATTTGGCTCCTAGAAAACAACAAAGTGTAAAGATGTCTTATCTTCTCTGTCAATGATTTAAAACTGTACAGCTCATCACAAGAGGAACTGAAAGTATAACTGCAAGTTGTCAAAACCTTTTTCAGATGATGTAAGAATGTCATTTGGTCTTGATAAATGTGCAAAAGCAACTTTTAAACCACGAAAACTGCAGCACCAAGAAAACATTAGTTTGGGACAAGAATGTGATATAAAAGAACTTGAGCAAGCGGGAGTGTATAAATATTTGAGAAGTGATGAAAGATCAATAATAAAACATGAACAAATGCAAATAAAACTTAGTAAGGAATACTTTAGAAGACTTAAGTTAATCCTGAAAACAGCATTGACATCTAGGAACAAAATCCAAGCTATAAACCAATTTGCTCTTCCTGTCCTAACTTGCCATTTTGGAGTGATTGACTGGCCCCAAAACATGTTGGATAGACTAGATAGGTAAACAAGAAGGATGTTTCATGCTCATCAAATGATTTATAAAAATCAGTGTATACCAAGATTATATATTCCCCATTCTGAAGGAGGGATGGGCTCCTTAAAATAGATTACATATCTTCAGTCATGGGACTCCACACATCTATTGACCTCACAAGACCCAAATGTAGTGAAAGTTTTGAAACATAAGGAGAATAAATATAAGATGACTTCTCTGCTTAATCTAGCAGAAGCATATCGGCATCAAGCAGTAATGGAAATTAAACCAGAAGTAGATAAAAATAAGGCAGCAACTGAATGTGCCAAAAGATAAAAAAGAATATAAGGTAAAGGACCAGATGAGAAAGCAAGAAATGTGGAAAATGCATAAATATAGTTCCAAGTATAGAAAAATTCTGGAAGAACCTCATGTTGATCAGGAACTAATGCAGGAATGGTTAAGGAGAGGCAAATTTAAACCAAGAGATGTCATGTTTAATCATAGCCTCACCTCAGGTTTCATGCCTACTGAGTGGCACAGAGCTACAGTTATCCCACTCCACAAGGGGGAATCCACCTTGGATCCCAGAAACTAATGTCCCATCAGTCTGATGAGCCTTATCTGCAAGGCCATGGAGCGTATTATCGTGGAACTTATAAACAAAGACATTGGCAACCTTCAAACACTGGACCCCACCCAGTTTGGGTTTGTGAAGGGCCGATCTTGTCTCCTGAACCTGATTAACTTCTTCAAATCAGTCTCCAGAGCCATGGACAAGGGTAAGGTGGTTCACGCAGCCTATCTAGACCTTGCCAAGGCCTTTGACACCATCCCCCACTCTGGAATGATAGATAAACTTACTAAGCTGGGCATTAATCCCTACATTACCCAATGGGTTGCTAACTGTCTTACTGACAGAACTCACACTGTAAAAGTAGCCGACTCCAAATCCAGCTCCAGACAAGTGGAGTACCTCAGGGTTCAGTCCTGGGACCGCTCTTGTTTGGCATCTACTTCTCTGAAGTACAGGCCAACACTAAGGGATTCTGGCTAACAAAGTTAGCAGATGACTGCAAACTGGGAGCCATTATTGAATCCCCAAATTATTTGGATACTCTACAAAAGGGTCTTACAGAAACATATGCTTGGTGCCAGAGCCGTGGGCTCAAGCTCAATGCCATGAAATGTATAGTTATCCCCTTTGGGAAAAAACATGTACCCGTGAATTACCATATAGGTGGCAGTACACTAAACACCGAAAGTGTGATAAGAGACTTAGGGACACAGGTGGACAGTGGTCTCACCTTCGATAACTACATCGCCACAACAGTCAGGAAATCCTTCTATGTGGCACACCTCATCACTAAGGGCTTTTCATCCAGAAAAAGGAGGTCATTGTCCCACTGTACTCATCCCTCATTAGACCCATTATAGAATACAATGCCCCATTTGGTATGTACCTCTCAAGACATCTGCAACAACTGGAAAGGTCACAGAAATACCTCACTAAAAGAATCACAGGCCTAAAGCAGATGCCCTATGCTGACCACCTTAAAAAACTCCAGCCATACTCTGTTGCATACTCAGAGGCGATCTCTGCTTAACATACAAGGCCATGTCAAACCCAGAGCTGTTGGACATGCTACACTTAAAGAAATCCCAATCCCTCAGAGCCACATGCTCCAGGGATCTAAACCTTGTCATCACAATAAACAAAACATGTTGGAGGGATAGTTTCATGACCCAGAGACTCCCCAGACTCTGGAATAGATTGCCTATACATGTCAAGCAGAGTGCCTCTTTGACCCTCTTCAAAAGGAACCCTGGCGATTGGATGGGAGAAAGGAAATTCACCCCAGGGATCATGTCAGTTGCCCTGCTAGACAAGGGACCAGGGAAGTAAATAGTGTGGGAAGAAATTGCCAGGGAATTGTTATGGCTAGGCTTGTATAGGACCTAGGGCTGATGGCCTAGTACCAAACTATGAACCTAAAGGTTAATACTGGTGGTCCAAGATAGTGGGCTGTATACACGTTGCTTTACAAAGTCCATTGAACATGTGGGAGAAATAGACAAATGTAGGTTTTGCAAAACTGAATTGGAAACAATCGCACACCTCATTGTTGGTTGTGACATGCTAGTGGCAGAAGGCCTGTATACTGAAAGGCATAATAATGTGGCAAGACTGTAGAACTGGGGTTGCACAAACACTATTATTGAAGTGGCTGAAAAACACTAAAAACATGAGCCACAAAGCATCATAGAAAATTAAGTTTACATCACATAGGATCATCCATTGCCAGCAGTCCAAAAGATAGATTCTAGAAAATGGATACAGTGATCCATGAAAAGAAGACAAAAGTAGCACTGATCACTGAAATTGCCACACACAATGACTACAGTGTCTTGCATAGAGAGAGAGACAAAAATCATAAAATATCAGGGTTTGCAGGTAGAAGCAACAGCAATATGGAAGAAAGATACCCAGACAGTCCCAATAGGAGCAATGGGTCTTGTAAAAAAGGATCTACAATCATATTTAGATAGGTTACCAAAACATGAACTCTGTACGAATTGCAGGAGTCATTACTGGGTGCATTGCGGGTGCTGTGAGGAGCACATCTGGTTGACAACAAAGATTGAAACAATACTAATTTCATAGGTTCATATGTAGGTGCTAGGTTATTGGCCCTAGGGCCTATTATAAGCGTAGTCAAAAAGGTACCCTGGCTTTCGCCACCTAAGAAAATTATTTTCCTGTGCCCCTGTCGAGCAGAGCCCCAGAGGTGATCCCAGGGATTAATTTCCTATTTCCTATCCAATCATGAAGATTTTTCTTGAAGGGTGCTAATGAGGAGCTTTGTTTGATATAGATAGGTAGTTTGTTCCAGAGTATGGGAAGTCTCTGGGACAGGAATCTATCCCTCCATCATGTTCTGACAAGGTTTAGGTCCCTAGAGTGTGTAGCTCAGAGGGCTTGGGATTTCTTTAAGTGGAGCATGTCCAACAGCTCTGGGTTTGACATAGCTTTGTAAGTTAGGCAGAGATCGCCTCTAAGTAGGTGATATGCAACAGAATAAAGCTGGAGTTTTTTTGAGACAGTCTGCATAGGGCATCTATTTGAGGTTGGAAATCCTCTTTGTGAGGTATTTCTGCAGCCTTTCCAGTTGTTGTAGATGTCTTGTGAGGTACATACCAAAAGGGGCGTTGTACTCTATAATGGGTCTAATGAGTGATGAGTAGAGGGAAACAATGACCTCTTTTTTCCTGAATGAGAAACCTTTTGTGATGAGGTGGAAGGATTTCCTGACTACTGTGGTGATGTGATTATCAAAGGAGAGGCTACGGTCTACCTGTGTCCCAAGGTCTCTTATCATGCTTTCGGTATAGACTATGTGGTAGTTCATGGGTACAGAGTTTTTACCAAAGGGGATGACAACTTTTTGGCACTGAGCTTGAGGCCATGGCTTTGACATTAGGCATCTGTCTCAGTGAGGCCCTTTCGTAGGATGCCCACATCGTAGGAGTTTTGATTATGGCTCCTAGTTTGCAGTCATCTGTGAAATTCATTAGCCAAAGACCTTCTGTGTTAGCCTGTACTTCAGAAAAGTAGAGAAACAGGAGAGGACCCAGGACTGAACCCTGTGGTACTCTACTTGTCACTGGTCTGAAGTCGGATTTGGAGTCTGCTACTTTCGCACAGTGTGGGTCCTGTCAGTGAGCCAGTTGGCAACCCATCTTATGACAGGGATTTATACCTAGTTTAGTGAGTTTAGCTATAATTCCAGAGTGGGGGATGGTGTCAAAACCCTTGGCGAGATCCATATAGGTTGTGTGAACCACCTTACCCTTGTCTACGGCTTTGGTGACTGCTTCAAAGAAGTCTATCAGGTTTACGAGACATGATCTGCCTTTCACAAACCTGTACTGGGTGGGGTCCAGAGTTTGGAGATTACCAATGTCTTTGTTTATAAGATCCATGATGATACGTTCCATGGCCTTGCAGACCAGGCTCATTAGGCTAATGGGCAGTAGTTCCTGGGGTCTGTGGTGGCTCCCCCTTTGTGGAGTTGGATAACAGTCAATGTGTGCCATTCAGTGGGCCCAAAGCCAGAGGTGAGGCTATGATTGAACATGGTGCTTAGGTGGGGTGCCAGTTCATTCTGCAGTTCATGTAGAATGCAGCCTGGGATGCTGTCAGGTCCCATGGATGCTGTGTTCTTGGCTTTGGAGAGTGTGGTTTTTACCTGTGCAGCCATGATTACAGGAACTTTGCATTCTTCCGGTATAAAGATGGGCCCTTTAGGGAGTGAGGGGGGGGGGAGTTAGCACTGAACCTATCTGCTAGGATGCTGGCAATATCAGTTGGTTCTGTATATTTAGTGCCATTGTGCTGTAACTCAGAGCAGATCTGAATGTTGCCATTGAGATTCTTGACATAGCTATAGAATGCTTTGTGGCTGTCTTTAGAATCAGTGGCGATTTTGTTTTCGTAACTAGCTTTGGAGGACTTTATGAGGGATCTCAGAGCTTCTTACTGAGGCTGACTAGGGAGTTCCTCCAATCATGGGATTTTACTCTCTTTTCCAACAGTTTCTTTCTTTTGTTGTAGAGTCAGTTTATGGCAGGGGACCACCAGATTGGCTTCCTTTTCTTTTTTTTTTTTTTTTTTTTTTTTTTTTTTGAGGATACCATCTTGGTACTGTTAGGGATAGCACGATCCATACATTCATCTAAGTGCTTATAAAGTGCATTTGTGTAAGATTCAACAGTCATACCTCTATTGTCCATCTGCATGGATGTCGCAAATTTTGCCACTTCTATCTTAAGAAGCGTGAAGTTGGCTTTGGAGAAATTTTTTACGGTGGTTTCCTAATTGGGGGGGGGGGGTTGTGGATGTCTAGGGTGATTAGCTTGTTAGCGGATCTGACCAACAAGGAAATGACCTCTAGTGTGGAACACTAGTTGCCCATGTTGGAAATGACCAGGTCTAGGATATCGCTGTCCCTGGTGGGGGTGTGGATAAGTTGATCCAAGGCATTGGAATTTATGAATTCTAGAAAACGTTGAGCAAAGTTGGTACAGGAGTAGTTTTCCCAGTTAATGGTGGGGTAGTTGAAATCGCCCATTATTAGGGTGTTGGGTTGCACCCTAATACTTTCCAGTGTATCAAGAAATGAGGAGTGGGAATCCTGGGGCATGGTGGGGGGGCTGCAGCAAGCTACAATTTGGATTGCGGTCTTGCCCAGAGTTAGTTGCACTTGGATAATCTCGGATGTATTATGCTGTGCAACTAGCCTGGAGGTGTGGATATCCTTAATGAATATGGACATGCCTCTACTTTTAGTGCTCCATTCCGGGTTAGGTGGCCAAAAGGTGTGGTATGAATTATAGCCTGGTAATGCAGGGGTGCTCTCTGGAGCTTTGAACCAGGTCTCTGTCACTGCACAGAGGTCAATGTTCTCCATTTTAAGGAGTGCCTCAAGTGAGTGCATTTTGAGGTTTAGACTTCTAGCATTGAGTAGCATTACCCTCAGATTTTGCTTGCTTGTATCTGTTACGGTGGTCTACCACCTCTACTCATCACTCATTAGACCCATTATAGAGTACAACGCCCCTTTTGGTATGTACCTCACAAGAAATCTACAACAACTGGAAAGACCACAGAAATACCTCACAAAGAGGATTACTGGCCTCAAACAGATGCCCTACACAGACCATCTAAAAAAACTACAGCTTTACTCCATCGCATACTCAGGGGCGATCTCTGCCTAACATACAAAGCTATGTCAAACCCAGAACTGTGGGACATGCTCCACTTAAAGAAATCCCAATCCCTCCGAGCTACATTCTCTAGGGACCTAACCCTTGTCACCACGATAAACAGAACATGCTGGATGGATAGATTCCTGTCCCAGAGACTTCCCATACTCTGGAACAGACTACCTATGTCAAACAGAGCTCCTCATTAGCACTCAATAAAAATCTTGATGATTGGATGGGAAATGGGAAATTCACCCCAGGGATCACTTCTGTGGCTCTGCTAGACAGGGGCACAGAAAAATAATTTTCTTGGGTGGCGAAAGCCAGGGTACATTTTTTGGCTAGGCTTATATAGGCCCTAGGGCCAATAGCCTAGTACCTACCTATGAACCAATTAGTAGCTATCATACACACACACTGATACAATGTATGTGAGGATAAGCACATCAGTAGCTATCATACACCCACACACTGATACAATGTATGTAAGGATAAGCACATCAGTAGCTATCATACATCCACCCTCATACAATGTATGCAAGGATAGGCATGGCAGTAGCAATTATATACCCAGCTGATGCACTCTATGGGTTCCCTGTGAATGCTGCAGATATGTCTTAGTTATATATTTCTGTGGCCTGTCACACACAAGCTGCATACACATGCACAGTATTTGTTTACCTACTGCAGAGTAAACAGAGGCCATGTCAAGACTAAAATTGCCAGTGCGATAGTATCCTGCTACAATACTCCACAACTGGCCACCAGTAATGTGGGTATCACTGGCTGCCCTTCCATATGACATGTCTTTGATTGCACATTGTAACTTAAACATAGATGGCTAGTATGATTATATACATACAGGCAGGTGCATTGGGTGCATATACAGAGAGAACCCAGGTAAGAGCAGATGCACATCAATAGCACAGTAGATGCCTCCTTAATTAGGATGAAGAGTTGGATTTCTGTTACAAGGTATGGCATATGTTAGTACATAGGAAGATGTATTTATGGCCTAAAGATATGTTGATGCAGATTGCACACTCATCATTTTATGGATGGAACACAACAATTTGTCATCCAGCTATTAGGAGCAAACAAAGGCTATATACTTAATCAGTAGTACAATCTCCCCTACACATCTACTGTCCAACCATGCTCCATCATGCTGGTGCACTCAGCAGTACTATGTGCACAAAAGAGTCCATACCACCCCCCAAGAAATGTGCTATAGACACTGATAGTGCAGCACAGATCATATCTGGTCAATGTTGTAGAACAGTAGCTCCCTGGGTGTGCAGTAGCAAGTCCTGCCTAAATTCCTCCCAACACTCCCTGATTGAATAAAGGATACTAAAGAAAGAGCCCTACAACTCAGACTAATTTTTTTTTGTTTTTGCTGCGGGGGACAAGCCCCCTGAAACCCCCCACACACCCCCAAATTAAATATACCAACTCAGAGATCACACAGCATTGAGGAAAAGGGTAAATTTCCCATTCTGCTCTGTACCATGGCCAATATATACATGATCTTCTGCGCAGACTGACTGGGGAGGTATTGTTCAAAAACAATGCCCACATCTGCGCGCACACATCAGGAATGCTACCTGTGTCCATCCTTATCTGATACATTCTAACACAAAGCAAGTTCTAATCTACATGAAGGCAGTTAGTGGCACTCCATCAATATATATAGGTTTACAGCTTTAGTAGTATGTAGCCATTTAACATTCTATTTTAAAATATAAAGTACATGTCTCTTATACTAGTGTGATTACTCTGCTTATGACCTACCTGTTTGGGGGGGGGGTGAAATGACTTGTTCACAACCTCACCCAGCATAATCAACGCATGACTGACACCTGTATAACTGCATTGTTACCATGGTTAAAGATGACAAGGAAACACATTCATACCACTGCATGCTGTGGTACAGCATTACAGTACTGCTCATGGACTTGCACCTGTCCATGGCAAGGTACCCCCTCGTTGCTGTAAATGCCACACAGTACTCTACAGGAATGCACCTCCAACTTGCAACATCAACGCATACACTAACAATGCAGTTTTAAGAAAAGATTTTATGGGAAGGCAGTGAGGAATGATAACCTTTGAAGTGCACACTTGCCTTTTAAACAAGTAGCCTTCAGTAAAGGAACATGTTCCTTAGTTTTCACAAGCCTGGGAGACTGAAATCTTCCATAGTGCAATGAGGCTAATGGTGGCTGCTGGAGGTTATATTGAGTAAATACAAGGTTTCTAATGTGGCAGTTACGCTAGCCATGCCCCAACTAATAAATGGTACTAAATAGCATCTCTACATGTCACTGCTGTGGGGAAAGTCAGGCTACAATGCTTTCCCAATCTCTTTCACTCACAAGACAACCTGTGAAGTGCATTAGGCATACGTGTGTGCGTCTACGACCCTTATGAGGACACTGATAGAAAATGCTACTTTTATATCTGATGGAAGCACTAAAGAGTAAAACAGACCACACAGTTAGACATTTACTCATGCTTCATGTCATCATTTACATTTTAACTCCATCCCATCACACCGGCATTTTGTTCACTACATAATGGTCACAACACAGCAGATCTCACTAACAAGATGCCCTATGGTTTGCAGGACATGCTGAAAAAGCAACAAGGCATGACCAGAAGAGACCTGTGATAGTTCTGTAGATTAAAACCTAGTGAACTGCCATGGCAACACTCCTCAATGATATAGCAAGAAAAGCAAACTTTTCCTTTATTCACTGCATTAGGACCAGTGGGAGCACCTGATTAGGACTCTTATAAGGACCCCTATATAAAGTGGATGCCATGCACGGTACTGCCAGTTAGTTGCCTGATGCCAACTGCATCCCTCATTCTGGCGACCAGTACTGCTAACACTACAAACTGAGGCATAGCCATCCTGACGACCTTAGCCAGTAAAACGAAAAGCTCAGAATAAGGGCAACTGAGATTTTCTGCTAGTAGCTGTCTTCTCTGCACAATCATATTTGTTTTCTAATTTATACATGTGTTTATTGTAAGCACAGAACTTAATTTATTTTTTTTTTCTTTTAGCTTAGGAGGCTATACTGGAGAACAACCTTCTGTATCAGAAGGACATGGAGAGACTTTCTAGGTGCATGGGTTTGTATTATTTCTTTACATTTAGTTATTAAAATTAAATTTGAATTATCTTAGATGTATTTTCTGTACATCAGCAGCATAAAAAAGTGTGGCCTTGTAAAGGTAATTTTGCTTAGCTTAAGGTAACAAAGACACATATATCGTGAATTTCCTGGTATTGTAAATGCTGGCATACAGTTATGCAGATCATCAATATAAGTGACCTGTGCAGTGTTATTTTGTACATATGCTGGATTTAGATGCTTTGCTTTGAATAACTACAGTATAATAGAGGTTTACACCATCACCCTGGTAAAACTGCTATTTATAAGCATGGCATTACTCTTGCCCACAAGTTTTAGAGCACATCTGCATACACACATCAGGACTGCCTCCTGCCTCCCTCCTTTTCAGATAGCACATGCAAGAACAGAGCAAGTTCTATACTACATGAAGTCAGTTAGTGGCACTCCAATATTTAGCCTTATAGTTAGTAGTCTGCAGTCATTTGATGTTCTGCTTAATGTATCTCTTGTGAATATCTATTTCTTCCCTCTTCTCCAACTCCCTTTGTTTAATTATTTTCTCTTTGTTGTTTTATTTCTCTTCATTTATGTTTGTATTTTGTATAGCTGTTGCAGTGGCTGTTCCAGTTGTGTAGTCTCAGTTTTCAGGCCTCTCAGAAGGTCCATCACACCCCTGCATGTCCCTTACCTGTAACACAGTCTGCTTTGCTGTTTAATGTCATGACAGGGAGTCAGAAAGACACCTCTTCTACCTCTGGTGGTGTTTTATCATACAGGACCCCCATTGTACCATCCAGTGATACTTTACGTGGTGAGGAATATGTTACATGGAAGGATTTGGCAGGTATTGTGGGAATTCTATTAGACTAGCAGCAAGAGGACTTCATTAGCCACTTAGAAAGGATGTTCTTCTTATGGCTAACAAAGTCTCATCACTGCCTGTCCCTGCCATTAGAGACTCAGATGGGGGCCATTGGGGAAGATGATCATGGTGCCCTCTGACCTCTTCCATGTATCTCATAGGCAGTACAATATGGGAGGCCATACCCATCATGGTTCTCCCATCTCACATGTCACTGACCTTCCCTGTTTGTTTTTCAATCCTCCCTATCACCAATATCCTCCATTTTGTTGTATGCATCTAATTCCACTGTTTCCCCAAACCCTCAATGTGTCAGCACCTCCTTTGTCAATCTTTACAAAATTGTGCACGTGCCCCTGATTCTGAACATGGTCATCTTACCATATGTTTTTACCTTTTCATACATCCTTCAACTATGCTTTTTAAAAGAAATGGGCACCTCTCACACAAAAAGTACACCATTCCTCCCTCTCCACACACCCATTCTTTACCATCCCCATTTCCCTTGTGTATCCCCCCCTGCTTGCTGCCTCATTTTCCTACTGTCCTATGCATACATTTCCACTAGATTTTGTGTTTAAAAATAGGTGAGCACATTGCATTGGGATCACACATTTTCAAGTATTGCTGTGAATTAGGTGCATGCTCTGAGGCTCATGCATTCATTTGCTCATCTGTTTCCTCATCACATTCCTATCTGCAGCTGCAGGATTTTATTCTTCACCACAGCTCCTGTGACTTCCACAAACAGGGTTTTTAATTAGCAGTGAGCTAGGCTGCGGATTTCTACCAAGTTGATATTTAACCTCAGCTTACAATGTGCTATCAAGCCTTACCTACGACAGGCATTTTGTTATTGCTCTAGGGATGCTTCTGAATCCCAAAGCATGTTTAGGCAAACTAGTATCTTTTACATGTAATGACATGGCATCTCAGAAAAAAAAAGTTAACACTTCAGTATCTCACATTCAACTGACTATGGCTTAGAAATTTCAGTACATTATGGACTACATATAGTCTTAAAGGGGCATTAGTGTTAAAACAGCAAAGGCTATATTCCACATAAACAATATATACAGACACTTTAGCAGCTTTATTCCTACAAACTTGCCAGAATGAAATACATTAGGAAATCCAAATATTTGTAAGCATCAGCATTCTTAAATGAGCAGAAAAGTTAGGATGACCATGTTTAGAGACAGACTGCAGTGTACAATAACATCTTGCATTCTCTATAAAGTATCAATTCTATGCATATTTGCAAGAAAATATAATTAGTTTCTGTGGATTTTAAATATTATGAGAATTTTGGTATGATGAAATAAAACTCTCATACACACACTCAGCTGTGCAGGAAAACATCTGTTAAAGAGAATAAAAAGTCACTCAGACTATATAAAATGTTTGCTTATCTACCAAATTACCAGATATGACACTGAGTGTTTGCAAGAAGTGCAGTAATATGACAGGCAGCAGAAGTGTAGGACAGTGCCATCAAGCCATCAAACTCTGGTTTTATACGTCAACATTGCCCTCTCCCACCAGAAACATGTTGTACTGTTACTTGTGGCAGAGAAAAGAAGATTTCAGGATGTCATTTCAATCGTACACTGATGCAAAAATGTTAAATGATGCCTGGTTCTATGGCACAGAAGGATGAAGTCCTGACTGTGACCCTGGTGACCTAAGTTAATCCCTGCTGGATAGAGCAGATGGGAGAAGCTCTGACTGTGACCCTGGTGCCCTAAATTAACCCCTGCTCTATAGTGCAGATGGAAGAAGCTCTGATTGTGACCTTGGTGACCTAAGGTAATCCCTGCTCTGCAGCACAGAAGGATGAAACCCTGTGACCCAGATGACTAGGGTTTGATCAGTGTCCCTGGCATTGAAGGAACCAGGCAGAGAGGGGGAGGATTTAAGTTGTATGGTCTGCCAAGGTCTTTGTGGATACACTAGATGGTTTGATTTTCTTGATAGATACTAGAGAAGCCACCACATGTGTTTTGAGGGGAGGAGCTGAACACCTGATGTGGAAGAGAAGGCAATGGCCCTCACAGTCTTCACATTGCATGTCCCTTCCCAGCATTTCACTGTGTGTGTGTGTGTGTGTGTGTGTGTGTGTGTGTGTGTGTGTGTGTGTGTGTGTGTGTGTGTGTGTGTAAGATATGGCTGCAGAAACCGCAAAAATATCTCAAACTTTCCCTGATGGTTGTCTGAATGATGGCCCATCCTAGAAAATCCCTTTCCTGGTGATGGGGAACAAATAGACTGATTAACCAGGATGAAACTGCTGATGACATAAAATTATGCGGAAAAAAAACAAATGATGCCTAAAATAATAATAAAATACTGCTCAGGTTGCATTTAGAAGTGACTGCATGGCTACTTATTGGTCACTGTGACTTCACTCCTGAATTTTGCAGTGGGAAAAATGCAACAAGGATACATTGTTTATACCAAATGTGTCTGGAAGAAGCCCATGATTAAAGGTCCACTGCACTTACATCTCTGCACCATCCAAGCAGCAGTGGGCACTACAAAAATGACAAATTCCTGCATAACAAAAGTTACTTTTTAACAATTATGCAAACCTGTGAATATATTCAGGACTACCCATTATGGTAGACATTCATAGCAGCATTTCTTGCCTCTTGTAAGCTTGTACCTTGACCTTCCCTCCAGCCAAACACACAACTTAAGACATACACTGACCTAATAAGGAAATGGAACATACTTGACTGAATCTGATTCCTACTACTTAGAGTTCTACCTGGCTAGAACAATCATTCAGTTTTAAACAATGTATCAACTGCAGTAATTCCTACTACTGTAAAATACTCTGAAGGCAACCATCTCTCTCTTTCTTTCCAGCAGTGATGGGAGTAATATATTGCAATATGTAATATATTACTGTAATATATTAACATTTCTTGTACCTAGTAATATAACTAGTTACTTTTTCAAAACAGTAACTGGTAATAGTAAGATATTACTTTTTTTTAGTAACTGGTAACTTAAAAGTGCGCTAGTTTTCAGTTACTTTTGCTTAATCCAGTGGTTCTCAACATAGGCGATATTGCCCCCTAAAGAGTAATGGAGAACTATAGGGGGCCCTATATAGTATGGATAGTAATCAGATGTTAGGAAGTAAGAGACACATTGAAGTGGCAATTTGGATAAAAATTTACAACATAATGTTGACACAACTCGCAGCTTGTAATATTCATAATACATCATTAGAATTAGCTAAATTTACTTCATTTGTTTATTTTAGCACTGCGAGGAGGTTAAAGCTAATGATGACCAGACTCCGGCCCTGCCCTGATACTGTGGGACTTTCATCACTGAAATACCTCCTCACACCAGGACAATTCTAACCTGATAGAGATCATATCCTTACCTTGCAGTATAATAAACATTTGTTCTCCATACCGCCATCAATCGGAATCAAACACATCAGTTTAACACCCGATGCCCCAACCCACTGCACCAAACAGGACTCTTCAACCAGCTTTTGTCTTGACAATTTTTTATGTTCTATTTAAAATTCTTTTCGGGTTTCAATTTTTAGTTGCTGAAAATAGAATGTGATTGGTTTTTATAGGTCTTGTGCTGCTGGCTGGTTTGGTTTAATTATCTGTGACCATCTATAAAGACTTGACATCATCTTCTCCTTTTGGCTGTGCCCATTGTGGAGCACCATGTTGGATCATCAGTCTACAGAACAAGTGGCAGTAGAGTTTTATGTTGTTGAGTTGCCAGCCCAGCACCCAACCTTCCTCAGAAGGCACACGCATGCACACACACCTAGGGCCAATTTAGAATGTCTAATCCACCTGCAGCATGTCTTGGGAATATGGGAGGAAACCGGACCACCCTGAGGAGACCCACGTGAAAATAGGGGGTGTAGATCACAGTGTGTGTGTTATACCTTTAAACCACTGTAGTTGATGAGCACGTGCATATAAGTACAGAACACATGCAAGCAGTGTGCCGTTTTATGTAAGCAGCCAGAATGAAAGCATATATGTGTGTAGCAGTCAGTTAGCTAGTTTAAGTTTTATGTTCCAGTCATCCATCCAGATGTGTCTGTGTGTAATAAACATCTTAAATGAACACCTAAGTCTCATCATCTTATTTGAATACACAAGACGAGTGACATGGTGTCAGAATGGGATCCGAAGTCTAAACTTCTTAAAGCCATGAGGTGCACAGTCAGAAATGGAGGAATATACAGGAGTGGCTCAAATGACTCACAAACAACTCAAACAGGTCAGAATATATTTCCAGGTTATTAAGCTCATTTAAATGATTTTCGCCTTGACAAATATAAAGAAAAGTATTCAAAACGAATTACTGAATAAACAAAATGTTCAAAGTTGCAACATATTGATAAAAGTACTTGAAATACTTACGAAAACATTTGGAACAATATCCAAGTTGAGTAAAATGTTTGAAAAAGAGAAAACTGTATTTTTTTTCTCAATGTACTACTTTTTCACATTAACTAAACCTATTTGAAGTATCTAAATTGTGCAAAGTGTTGGCAGTGTTTGCAGTACTGCAGTACAGTCTTTTCAAAGAGTACAGTTATTTCAAAGAGTCTGTTGTGCAGTCGAATATAATTGCAAGTACCTGGTGTGTGTTCGATACTTATTTGGCATGGCAGAGGGATTTCGCAGACCTGGTCTGCATGTGTTTGGTAATAATATTGCTGAAAATTGGTGTGTGTTTCAGCAAGAATATATTTTCATACAGGCTGCTTTTTCTGATAAAGACACACATACAAAGCATTTATTCTGCTCAATTTAGCTGGTTCAGAAGCCGTTGAGAGAGAACGTGCATTTGTGTATGCACCTGCTGTTTATACAGAGGAGGGGGAAGACCACCATATTGTGGTACAGGCTGAAACACGGGAAGACCCAGCAAACATAAGACTCAAACATAACTTGAGAGAAATGTGCAACCCTCAAACAAATATTACAGTGGAAAGGCACATATTTTACACAAGCGATCAAAAGCCTGGTATAACTTTTGCAGCACATATAACTGACTTCAGAAACAAGGCAAAAAGGTGCAGATTTGGTGATCTGAGAGATGCATTGATAAAAGACAGGCTTCTGTGTGGTGTTAATAATGATACAGTGAGAAAGAGTTTGCTTTGAGACAGTGATTTAACTTTAAGCAAAGCCATAGAGATTTGTCAGATATATGAGCTTACAGAAAAGCACACAAATATGCTTACGAATGAGAAGAGTATGCTTGCAGCTTCTTCCAGCATGAATTTTAATAGTATGCAGCATGAGGTTAAGATGTATAGGCCAAAGGGTGTGGCAGCCACAATGAAACCCAGGGCACATGCAGCAAAACCCAGGGGTGATTTAACAAAACCCATTATGTACCTCCTAATCAACTGTCGTAGTTGTGGAGGAAGCCACAAACCTAAATGAGAAAAGTGCTTAGCTTTTGGTCAGCTATGCCACACATGTAAAAACTGGAATAATTTCAGAAAGCTTTGTAAATCTAAACAGGCACATTCTTTTATTGCGAGAGACCATTCCAAGAAGCAAGTTGATCAAGTAGAAAGGTACAACCCTATTTTTGATATTGATGTAGGCTCTGTGCTTGAGGAAAAGGTTAATGCAGAAGATTTGTTGGCAAAGAGCAAAATATTTTGTACTGTACTGATTAATGAAAGACCTGTAGAGATCAAAGTTGATACTGGTTCAAAGTGCAATGCTATGTCAGCAGAAATGTTTGCTAAGGTAAAAGCTGGTGAAGAACTTGATTTGGCAAAGTGTGTGAAGCTTGTTGCTTATGGTGGTGAAGAGATTCAAACTGAAGGCCCAGTTGTGCTTTCATGCTATTCTGCTGGGAACAGCCATGACTTTCAGTTTTACATAGTCAAAAGACACATACAGTCATCATACCTCTCAAACTCTTACAGTAAGAAATCTGGACAAAGCCATACATAAAAGTGGGATAAAGACTCAAAAATAGAGACAATTTTTAAATATTTCTCTTACAAACTTAAAAAGTTGATAAAATAGCAGGTTTTGCATTAGCATGATTTTTTTGAAGGGAATGAAGCCTGAAACACAAATGTTTGTCATTATTTTCTAACTTTAATCTTAAATGGTCTGCCACTAGTTGGCCAGAAACCACAATTTTATAAAAAAAAAAGGACCAAAACTACTAGGTAAAAATCTGGGCATTCTGTTCTATACAGTTGAGAGGTATGGCAGTCATTGTTGGGCCTCAAAGACGGTTTGAAAATGAAACTGATTTCATTTAATAGGGAAGTTCACTTTGTAAGCATCAACAACAATGAAGGTTTTACACAGAATAGTTTTTCTAAATATGCTGATATTTTCAAAGACGAGCTTGGCAAATTGCCAGTTGTGTACTCCATGAAGTTAGACCACAAGGTAAGTTAAGCTGTCCAGCAGAGAAGGTTCCAGTAGCAATGCAAGGCAAAGTAAAAACATAGCTAGACAGAATGGTGCATTTAGGAGGAATTAGTCCAGTAGAAGAACCAACTGACTGGGTATCCTCCATGGTAGTAGCTCATAAGAAAAGCTCAGATGACATTCGAATATGTACTGATCCAAGAGATTTGAACAAAACACTTAAAATACCTCATCGCCTGATGCGAACTGTTAAAGAAGTTGCTGCTCTCATGCCAAATGCCACTGCTTTTTCTGTCCTAGATGGAAAAAGTTCATTTTGGTAAATTTTACTTGATCGAAAATCTTTCTTGCTAACCACTTTCAGTACACCATTTGGAAGATGCAGATTTTTGAGAATGCCATTTGGGATAAATTCTGCCAGTGAAGTCTTCCAAAGTGCGAAGAAGCAACATTTTTCTGGTTATCCATGTGCTGTTATAGTAGATGATATTCTTATAGGATGCAATGGTGAAGTCAAACATGATAGAAACCTTAGGAAAGTTCTGGATCATGCTTGTGAAGTGAATCAAACTGAATCCTCAGAAATATAAATTCAGGCTAAAAGAATTTACTTATGTGGGTCATTTGTCTACCAGTTCAAGCTTACGACCAGACCTGTCCAAGCAAGCTGCAGACAATGTCACATCTTTACGTTTCCTTGACATAGTCAACTATTTAGGCAAGTTCATTCCTGAGTTAAGTGAGCTTTCAGCACTGTTACAAGAGCTGACATGCAAAAATGTAACTTGGTCCTGGTTGGAACACCACCAAAGAATATTTGATGTCCTGAAACAGAAAATTGCCAGTCCACCCACTTTGAGATATTATGATGTTCACAAACCTGTAACTCTTTCCTGTGATGTTTTAAAATATGGTCTTAGTGCAGTAATTCTTCAAGAGGGTAGACCAGTAGCCTGTGTGTCTAAAACTCTAACTCAAACTGAGATGCAGTATGCGCAAACTTAAAATTAGCTTTTGGCAATAGTGTTTGCATGTTCGAAGTTCAATGATTATATTTATGGCTGACCTATCCAGATTGAAACTGCTTACCACCCTCTTGTTACTATTTTGAGAAAAGCAATACACACAGCTCCAGATAGATTGCAATGCATGATGTTAAACTTGCAAAAGTACAATTTCAATAATGTTTATATAAAAGGCAAACTTCTTTATCTTGCTAATACTTTATCCAGATCACCCAGACAAACCACTGACCAGCATGATATAGGTTTATAGGTAGGTACTAGGCTATCAGCCCTGGGGCCTATACAAGCCCAGCCAAAAAGGTACCCTGGCTTTTGCCACCCAAGAAAATTATTTTCCTGAGCCACTGTCGAGCAGAGCCACAGATGTGATCCCCAGGGTGAATTTCCTATTTCCCATCCAATCATCAAGATTTTTCTTGAAGAGTGTTAATGAGGAACTTTGTTTGATATATAGGTTTGACAATGAGAAAGCGGCTTTTGAAGTTATGGAAGTTAGAAATTTTTCTTGCACACATCTTGATGAGCTTAGAAATCACACAGCTTCTGATCCAGTTCTCCAGAAGATGAACCATTTTATCAGTCATGGAGGGCCAGCAAAACAATATTGTTTACCACTAGATGTGCAACAGTATTTTCCTTATAGAGACAAGACTTTGATGGAAGATGTTATCATCATGAAAGGTCCAAAAGTGGTAATTGCAAAATCCTTGCAAAAAGAGTATATTGAAATCTTGTACTGAGGTCATCCGGGAACTAATTCTACCAAAAGAAGGGCGAGAGGACTAGTATTTTGGCCTTCTATGTCAAAAGATATTGAGAAGGAAATCTCAGCTTGTTCAATTTGTAATTGTACTAAACCACACCAACAAAAAGAAACTCTTCAACTAAACCAGATTCCTGAGATACCTTGGTCGACAGTAGTCAGAGATATTTTTGAATGAAATGGTCAGTATTATTTGGTATTAGTAGACTCCTATTCAGATTGGTTTGAAATTGACCTACTTCCTAACCTAATTTCAAGTACTATCATTACGAAATTGGAGAGACATTATTCTATCCATGGTGGTCCGCACAAAGTAGTTTCTGACAATGGTGCACAGTTTACAAGTCAGCAGTTCAAAAGATTTGCTGAGACACGGACTTTGTTCATGTTACTAGCAGTCCTGAGTATCCACAATCTAATAGCTTGGTTGAACGTGCAGTTCAAAGTGTGAAACAGTTGTTGGAGAAATCCAAGAGAGACAAAACTGATATTTTTCTCAATTTGCTTAATTTCAGAAACATTCCTCAAGACAATTTACTTGGTTCGCCTGCTCAGAGATTCATGTCGAGACAAACCAGAACTACACTAACAATCAATAAGAATTTAATTCCAAGTACTAAAAACAACAAAGCAGTAAAAGCTCAATTCATGAAAAAGCATTTGTCACAGAAATTCCATTATGACAAAACCAGCAAACCTCTCAAACCATTAAAAGGAGGAGAGATGGTGAGGATGCAGACAGCAAAAGGTTTTGATTGAGTAGGACTTGTGAAACATCTATGCGAGGAACTGAGATTGTACATCATTGAGTCACAAGGGATGGAATTTAAGTAGAATCATAAAAATTTATTGCTGGTGTCTGAGCCAGTGTTACAACATCTTGTCTGTAAATGAGACTTTAATTCTCAGAGTATGCTATCAAATGTTCCTGTTCCAGAGAACAATTCATCTTCTATTCCTGAAAGTGTCCCTGAAGTTTCTAATGAAGAGCATTCCCGGTAACTGTCCATTGCTAAACCCAGTACTGATTATTATAGAACAAGGTCAGGTCATATCTCAAGACCTAATCCTAGATATACTGCAACCTGGGCATGATTGTTATTGTTTATGTGTTGATATAATCTGCATGCGTATTTGATTGCCATTTTTCATTTGCATGACAAAATGTCAGTTTTCATTTGCATGAGAAATTATCGAAGAGGGAGGATGTAGATCATAGTGTGTTTGTTGCACCTTTAAAGCCACTGTAGCTCATGGGCATGTGCATATAAGTACCGAGCACATGCAAGCAGTGGGCCGTTTTGTGTAAACAGCCATAAAGAAGGCATGTAGCTAGTTTAAGTTTTATGTTCCAATCATCCATCCTGATGTGTTTGTGTGTAATAAACACCCAAACCTTATCATCTTATCTGATTACACAAGACAACTGACAGGGAGTACATGCAGACTCTGCACAGAGGGCACCACAGCCGAGAATCAAACCAGAAACCCTCTTGCTGTGAGGTGACAGTGCTAACTGCTGCACCACAATGCCGCACAGCTATAGAGAGTAATATGCTGGAGTTTTTCAACTGTTAAATGCTATTCATCATTGTAATATTGTGTATACAACTTTAACAATACACTTATTTGCATGTGCTTACTTGTGTGAGTAAATCCTAAAATTATAATTGATAAACTATACTTGTGTAAAAGTAATGTGTTGCTTTAGTTAGCAACTAGTAATATATTACTTTTTTTTAGAAAAGTGTGTGTGTGTGTGTGTGTGTGTGTGTGTCTTTCGCCTTTTCCCGGTTAGGGGTCGCCACAGCAGAACTCCGGTCCACTAATGATTGGCAGTTGATTTTTACATACCGGCTTGTCAGGCCTGATGCACAACCTTCAACAAAGGTACACCCATTCACGCATGTCTCCACGCAGAAGACGCTCTAGCTGAGAATCGAACCGGAGAGCGTCTTACTGTGAGGTGACAACGCTACTGCAGCACCACCACTGTGGGTACTTTTTTTAGAAAAGTAATAAATAGTAATATATTATTTTCACTGAAATCTAACTAGTAATAGTAACTTATTACTTTAAGTAACTAGCACAACACTGCTCTCCAGTCTCCACTATTACTGACTATATTAGATATTGTTATTGTGTAACTATAATCCTAATTATGATTAGTCAGCTGAGTTCAGTAAGTTACCCAATCAAACAAGATCACACCAGCATGCGAGAGCTAGGGAGGCTCTGACTGATTTTTTCTTTTACTGGCTGCCATGTTTCATAGGCCAGCTGCTCCTATATCGCTAGTGAATGACACTATCAAACCCACCTTTCTGTTCTTACTGTAAAAATCTACTGCCAATCATTAGCAGACCGGAGCTCCGCTGTGGCGACCCCTAACCGGGAAAAGCCAAAAGACACAACAACAACTGTATTTTTCTGTGACGGCTATGTAATTTTTGGTTGTATCTAAGATTTGCTACTGGCTTGTACTCAAGTGACTGCAGAAAAAAATCTAGCCAATTCTTGGCCTCTGATTGCCGTAGAACCTTGAAGAATGTTGTTTTGCTATAAGCCAATGTGCTTGTTTGAATTGTATTTACTTTTCTAGGTTGTTATAAATTGCCTGTATTTGTGCGTTGTTGCTTATTGAGCAGCAGCATTGTAATGTGCATGGTATACTTGCAGGTGAGTGACTGTATACCACATAACCTCTCCTAATCTCTACTGGTTCCCATGATTAGCAATATCTGTAGTACAACAGCTTCAAGCAGTAGTGCAACGAGCTGTGCTGTGCACTGAGAGTCCTTAGAGTAGCATCTAACAGCTTAAAGCTGCTTTAATTTACCAGAATTAGCTCACAGCTGCTTCACACTGACCTTATCAGCTGGTAGTTGCTCTTCATGATGTATATTTAACAGAAGCTTAGCACAACTAGTTGTTTCTCTGAAACTGAATGTAGTACTCTGGGAAATTCTCAATCCCCTAACTAAAATGGAAGGTCAACTTCCTTGTCTTCCTTCTGTTGCAACTTCATAGCACTTGGTATCCTAAGATAATGCATGTAGCAACAGACCAATACTTACAGACAACAAACCTTTATTTAATATAAAACATTCTGTTTATGACGGATGCAAGCATTTAACTAACAAGGAGAGTTCATTCTCACAAAAACACTCAGATTGTGCAGCACACACTTCACCAAACACTCTACACCAACTCAAACTAGTATGTGTTACAGTGAAGCTGTATAAAATCCTTAAGAAGCCTGAAAGCTCAACAAAGACTAGGTTTCAGTGAAAGCAGTACACAACCCTCTGGCTCAGTGAAAGCAGTACACAACCCTCTGGCACACTAGAAACAGAGAGTCAACAGGATTTAAATCTTCTCAACTCAAGTACACCAGGCCAGTCTACCAATAAAAATTTTTAGTGATTGGGGACTCTATAATCACACACATTAATTCTACACCCACTAGACTGGACAGACACGGAGAAGGTGATCTGTTTTTAGGTGACAGAATCACTAATCTCAAAAGCCCTTAAGGCCATTTCACCTAATACATATGACTGCAACATGGTAGTGGTCCATGTGGTGGTAAATGACTTGGCACATAAAGGCCTGAAGGATTTCCAGAGAGATGTGTCAGAACTCTCATGCATGTCACAGATTCAGACAAGACTCTGGTCCTGAGTGGAATCCTCTCTTCACCAAGAATGATGCTTAAGTACAAAGAAAATATAATTGGCTTCAATGAATGGCTAAATAGTGACCGTTATTCCATGGGATCTACTATGCACCAGCATGAGATGAGATACTGAACAGTCCTATTTACTTTGACAAGGATAAACTGCACCTCATTTTCTAAGGCTTCTGCATATAAGCTAAAGCATTTGCTCCCATAATGCCTTTTTTAGGCAAAGTCCAGTTAAAGGACATTACAATGTAACAAACACATAAAACCTAAAATTAGATCACATTGAGGTGGCTCTCTTCAATGCTAGGAGTCTCAGCAATAAATTCCCAGTTCATTAAGCTCTCCTGCATTTGGAATACATCCATGTTTATGTAATTAACAAAACTTGCTTTAATTGTAAAGAAGGCGCTCCCTCCATACCTGGGTTTTGCGCCTACACCACCTTTGGATCTGATGGCAACTGTGGTGGGATCTCCAGATTTGTTAGGGATGACATTGCCCCTAGACAGATTCCCAGAGGTCCACAGATGGCACTCAATGAGCTCCAAATCACACTACAATGGACAAGCTATCAGTTTATAACCTATTACAGGACACCCTCTATGTCTTCTGATAATTGTGTAAGATTATTCTGGGAGACTATTTTAATTTATTTTACATTTGTTTACTGGGTAGATCTGACTGGGAACAGAGCCCATTTTCAGTGGAGGCCCAAGATGAAAAACTCCAGAACAATTTACAACAATTCGCAGTATTACAAAATGTAGAACAATAATAAAGCATTCAAAAATATACAATACTTTAAGAAAATATACATTTACAGAGATTTACATTTAGAAAATATTCAAAGGACAGAAAATAGAATTTCTGATGTCAGATAGGCTAAAGTGCATATTATCTGAAATACTGAACAAATTAGTGCGTTGTGTATATTAATATTAAACGAGAATTTTGCTTTTCAATTGTAATACTGACATTGATGACCAGAGCAGATGATCTGCTTGTTTCAGATGAACATAAGAACTGTTGCGTAGCAAACTGTCATTGGTAAGAAAGGGAAGAAAAATGTACAGAAACATGGAGAAGAGAATAAGATTTAGTTTATATAGTATAAGTAAATAAGGTAGGAAATAGGAAAGGTAGAAGTTTTAGGATTTAGCCATGAATAAACTGGAAAAATACCTCAAATGTAGGGTGCACCCAAAGTTCTTAAATTTCATAAAGACTCCTTGAACCGGATTGTTAACAAATCTACTGGAGGCCAGTACTACTCAATCTGGTCCTTACAAATATAGCTTTTTCATATACTAGTCCCTTGATATCTCTTTCTCCAGTTAAGTTGCATCACAAACTAGTGATCTTAACTTTAAAATATCTAAACCTACAGATAACAATATCTGGGAATTCAAAGAATACAAGTGTATAAATCTCATAAAATTATATGATGAAGTTTCAAAATTTACTTACAGCAGGATAATGCCAGATGTTGCTGCAGCAGGTAGCTTCACAAAGAAGTTATATGCCCACTTAGATAAAGGTATAGAATTGGCAGTCCCAACCACATCTAGACATAATTCTGAATTTAAAAATAAACCATGCTGGTGGTCCACCAACACAAACTCTATAATTAAAAAAACCTTATGGAGTAACCTGTATACTGGAAGATGTCAAACTAACGATAACATCAGGAAATAACTAAAAACTTAAAAAATACTATTTGAACTACTAGGATAGCTTATGAACTTGACATCAGAAGCTAAGGCCAACTACAAATTTTTCCTTACTTTAAGTAACAACACCTAACATTGCTCTGAACTTTTTCATGATATCACCACCTACTCTCTACTGACAGTCATCACCAATACATTAGCAAACTAATTCAGTGTGAATTTCACCCCAGATATGACTATCAGAAGACCACTTATCTCAAACTCCAACCACACCAACCATTGCTAAAGAATATGGACTAAAGGTACTCTCCAAGACTTAAAATACTTCCTCCAGGGGACTTTGTTTAATAACAGTACTAAAGCCCTGGCAAAGTCACTTCATAACCTATTTAACCTGAGTTTGGCCACTAGCTTTGTTTAAGGTTTGGTGCACAGCAGTAGTGATGCCACTCCACAAGGACTGCCCCAGCACTAACCCCAAGTATTATAGGCTCATCAGCATAATTAATTTTATTTGCAAAGCCATGGAGCATATTACAACTGACCTGCTAAACTAAGAAACTAAAAATCTCATCAGATTAGACCTGCAGCAGCTTGGCTTTGACAAAAATAGATCCTTCAGAAAGTATGGAGACCACCAGTTGTGCCCCACAGGGCTCCATTCTGGGACATCTTGTTTTTGGAAATTACTTTTCTGATCTCCAGACCATGAACCAGGAGCTGTGGCTAGCCAAGTTTGAGGAAAGCTGTAAACTCATTATTATCTTATTCTCTGACACCCAAGCCCAGCAGCAGGAACTTACACATATGGATACCTGGGGTACTAGAATGGGTTTAAATTAAATGTTAATAAGTGCAATATTGTCACATTTGTAGACCCCCCCCCATACAATACAGACAATACCCCACTTCAAAACGAAAATGTTGTTAGAGATCTTGGAACATGGGCTGAAGATTTCTTCCACTTTGATCATCAATTAGCAACATTAGGCAGAAAATCCTTGTACCTAGGGAAGCCAATTGCCAAAAGAAAATCATCCAGATCTAATGAGGTAATTGTTACCATGTATTTAGCACTGATTAGGCCAAATATTGAATGCAATCTGCCCACTCGGATGTACCTCACTGGACACATCAAATGATTAGAAAGGCTCCAGAGGTTCTTAAAAACCCTAAGTTAGAGAAAACTGGAAGCACTGTCTCTATTTTCAGTAGCTTACAGACTCCTGAGGGCATATCTGTGCCTTGCCTTCCGAGCCATTAGAGGCTCAGTGGTTCTGGATCTGCTGAATTTCCACAAATCAAATAGTCCCACAAATACCTGAAACAGGTATCTGAATCTTCACCAGCAGATAAATAAAACATGGTGGAGAGATAGGTTCATCGTGCAATGCCTTTCCACCTCTAGCACAGACTCCCACTGCAAATTAAGCAGTGTGATATATTATCTTCCTACAAATGGGAAACAGAAGATTTGATAAGTAGTTACAAATCGACCCATAGCTTGATTGGTCTGGCATACCACAAGAGAGGAGAGGAGGTACAGTCTAAGGGTGGGTACTGGCATGGCATAACTGGTCATAAGATTAATTTGTCTTGTATTACATGTGATCGCATGATTTTATGACCTGTGATTGGAGGAGGAGATGAAAGGTATAACAACCTGCATGTCAGGTGTGTGCAGTGGCACTCAATTTGCTAGATTGTTTCAAAACACAGACTAGCAACTATAAATATATGAGGCAACACTGTTCCTCCTAGTTGCACTCATATTCTAAGTAATATTGAGCTGCAGCTGGAGTGCAATATGGAATGGACATCTTACGATTGCAGATTTGTTTACTGGGATAGTCCACTGGGCCAAGCACAGCTCATTTTCAGTGGAGGCCCAGGAAGAAAAGTTGCACAAAAAACACCCTTAATATTTAAAGCACAAAAGATAAACTTATTACAAAGTAACATATTTAGGTATATAAAAGCACATGGGATAAAGTTATTGCAAAGTGATACAAGTACAGTTATGTGAAATGCTTAGAAACAATGTAGCAGAGGTTCCAAGCTTCAAATACATTAAGTTACTAATGCAGACATTTCTGGGAAGTTATAGGGTATAACAGGAAATAGTGGGAAAGATATGGCAGTGCAAGGTGAAAGAAACTGATATAAGTATGTAAGGGTGAGAGTAAGAAGGAATTAGAGACATATGACTGGGGAGACGTTGCTAGGCTTAAAGGGTAAAGAAAGAGAGAGAATGTAAATAGGAAGTATACTTGAAGTGAAGAGAGAGTAGAGTGTTAGATGGAGTTGGAGATTATGAGAATATTAGGAGGGAAAGAGGAACTAGGTTATAGAATGAGGAGGCTTAGTACATTTACAATTTCAGTTAGAGTGGAAGTGATTATGCAGAGCTGATTTAAAGAAAATGGTCCTTTGGGTGGTGTGAATGGTTCGGGGAAGGCTGTTCAAGGTTCTACCTATTGCCCAGGAGTAGTAGTTGAACAGCAGGTAGTTTGGATTTATGTATTTCCAGTAAGTGTTGGTTTTCTGATCTTAAGGACTTGCTGGGATTATAGTGAGAAAATAAGGAATTTAGGGCAGGGCAGTCCTGAGGCTTTAAGTATTTTGTGTGTTGTGGTTAGTTGGAGATGGGTGAGGTAGTGGGGGAATTCAAGTCAGTTTAGTACTTTCAGAGGCGTGCAGTGGTGGGTGGACAGGTAGGTGTTTGTTGCAAATTTAGCTGTTTTGTTATAGCATATTTCTAATTTAGTTTTGAGTGCAGATTGGAGGTTGGTTAGTAATGGGTCACCATAGACAAGAGAGAAGAGAGATAGTTGGAAGCTAGTACTTGATTTGTGGGGAGGGAGAGAAAATGTTTATGTCTGTACAGAAGGCCTAGTTTTTTTGAGAGTCTTACTGATGTTATTTTGTATGTGTAAGTGAAATTTTAAGTTTATCAGTTATGACTCCCAGCAGTTTGGTGGGGGTAACTAATTCAATCTTTGGGTGGTTCAGGGAGAGTATGTTAAATTGAGAATTGTTGATGTGAGTAACTTTTTTTGGAGTGAATATTATGAGTTTGGTTTTACTGGGGTTTAGTGACAGATGGTTAGCCAGACTGAGTCATGTGCTATAGCTGAGTCGAATTTTCAGCAGAACAGATAACAGTGGACTCTTCTGCGTATTGTATAATAGACCCTTGATAAAATGATGAGTAAAGGTTGTTTATAAAAACATTAAACAGTAGTGGACCTTATGTGGAGCCTTATGGAACAGTCGGGTTGTGAATGTATGGAGAAATACAGCATTTCCATTTTACAGCGTGGTGTGTGTCTGTCAGATAAGTAGCTTTTGAACCAGTAGAGAGATGGAGCAGATAGTCCAATTTTTGAAAGTTGGGAGACAAAGAGTGAGTGAGCGATAGTATCAAAGGCCTTAGATAAGTCCAAAACTAGAGTGGAGACCATCTTTCCTGAGTCACTGGCTTTATTGACTAAGTCCATAAAGCATATTAGGGCAGTTGAGGTAATATGGCCTGGTCTGACACCATACTGAGTTTTTAAAATAATTTGATTTTTGAGAAGAAAATGTAGAAGTTGGGTGTGAAGACATTTTTTTAGGTGTTTGGAGATGAGAGGATAGAATAGCTATAGGGCAGAAGTTAGAAACATAGGTTGAGGTACCCTGTTTGTGGAAAGGTAGAATGCATGCTTTTTTTCAGAGATTGGGGACTAGGATTCTTGGATGGATCTATTTATGAGCATGCTAATGGGATAGGCAATAGCTTCTGCAGTGACTTTTAAATACTCTGAGTAATCTTGTCTGCTGCATTGGTGCTTGGTTTTAACTTTAGAAGTCCTGTTTTTATGGTTCTGGTTGGGACAGTAGTGAGTGTGAGTTGGTTGTAGTTAGTTTGTATGAGTGGTTGAGGGAGACTGAGACCGTGTCTGTTTAGAGAGAGTAGTATGA
This sequence comes from Protopterus annectens, assembly GCF_019279795.1. Classification (NCBI taxonomy): domain Eukaryota; kingdom Metazoa; phylum Chordata; order Ceratodontiformes; family Protopteridae; genus Protopterus; species Protopterus annectens. Next base: position 997,517,818 of record NC_056731.1, on the reverse strand, counting down.
CCTAGAATGTTTGTAGTGGGGAGTAGAAACTGTGGCTGTGTGTGTTGAGGGGGAGTAGATTGGCTGGGAATGTTTGTTGTAGGGAGTGGTCGTGAGAAATTGGCTGCAATATTTGCTATGGTGTCCATGAAGTAGGAGCTAGAGAGACTTGCCATTTAATAAAATGTTTTGTCAGGGTGTGGGCAAGGGTTCATTTCTGAGCCTGAGTTTAGGAGGGTACCAGTGGAGGACCAGAATTGTTTAGGATTATGTTTGTGTGCGTGTTTTTATTTTTTTTAAGCTTTAAGTAGTAATCTTTCTCGTCTTTATTTACAAGGTTTTTTTACCTGGTTGTGAAGCTGTTTGAAGTTTATTAGATCAGAATTGTTTTTATCTTTATGCCATAGCTTCCAGGTTTTATCCCTAGTTGACATCAGCTACTTAGTAGATTTGGTTAGCCATGGAGCATGATTAGCCTTTCCTCTTTTTATTCGAGTGGGAGCAAGGCTATCCAATATTTTTAGAAAAGTAGTGTTGAAACAGTACAGAGCATCATCTAGGGAGAGTGTTTTTAGGTTATTCCATTTGATACTTTTTAGGATGTGGTTGAATGTGTGGGGATTGAAGTTTGATAAAGTGATTTTTTTTTTTTTTTTGTTTGTTTTGTGAGAGGAGGAGTAACTCGAATAACAAAGGCAGGAAGGTGATCACTTATTGTATTTGGGAGGGTACAGGCTGATGACATTTTTGTGAGGTCAGAGACTAGGGTCCAGTCTAATATGGCTCCTTCATTAGTTTCCTTATTATATCTGATGGGGGTGGAGGTAAGTTGGGTGAAGTTATGTGGGTTAATATTGGAGGATGGAACTTTTGAGCTAATGTTATCCCAGTTAATGTTCACATCGCCTGATATTATAGTTTCATTTTTTATGGTGTGAGAGGCCCATTCTAATATTTCATCAAGGGTTGGTATGTCATTATCAGGGGGAATGTAGAGGACAATGATACAAAGATCTTTAGAGTTATTTATTTTTAGGAAAAAGACCAGGATTTCTGCTTTAGAGAATTGGGAGATGTGGTCAGTATATGGGAGTAAGTTAAAAGTATTAGGGAATAGGATGGCAATACCACCTCCTTCTTTGTTCCATCTATTCTAATTCCAGATTTAGGCAAGCTGCAAAAAATAGATAGTATAGAGAAGCTGAGAACTGCACAATGCTGTTTTGTAGCAGGGTTTGGAGTAATGGTCCACCAGTTAGTAGGGAATCCAGGTAGTAGATTGACTAAGTCTTGTACATGGATCCATTTAGCTTTTCCCAGAGTGTGGCAGTAGTTTTTATGCTTAGGGGAAATGGTAATGAAATAGCAAATTTTGTTTGATAAGGTGTGCAGGATAGTAGTGTTTTTGTTTGAAATTGTGACAAAGGAAGATTATATTCAATTGAATAGAGGGTTTTACTTCACTCATAAAAGACTTCACCTAATTCTTTACTTAAATAAAAACACATTATTCACTCCTTGCAATACCTAAACACAATTTGTTCCTGTCCCCCATCATGGCATGCATTGTGCCTGAAGAGATTGGCTTGAGATCAGTATGCTGGTTGCCAAATAAAATCACTGAAGTCAGACAAAGAGAGAGAGAGAGAATAAATAAAATTAGGAATAATTATAGCCTTATACAAAAAAAAAAAAAACGTTTGACAAATTTGGACTGGCGGCAGCTTTAAAGTCCAGTAAGACTATGCAAGCATGAAACAAACACATGCATCTGTCATAATTTTATTTATTTACTTATTTATTGCCTTTTACCAGTGTGGGAGAGTTATGCCAACCATTTTGCTGCAACAGCAATTATATGACTTCTTCCTGGTGTTAATGCCAAGTTACAAGTCTTGTTGTCCTGCTATGCTCTGCACCATCTAGATATTTCATATTCTTAAAATAAAATCAAAATTACACCAAAGTTTTCTCTTGACCCAGAATATCTCACACTATCAACTTCAATAAAAGAGGCAGCTGGAAAAACCATTGCCAAGGCACAACTCAAATATGCTTTCCGAACAGTAACTTCAAGCACAAAGAAAAGCATTACTTCACAACAAACAACTGACTTTTGATATATACTGCTTCACATTACTAGCTCCTTGAAAGAAGCTTCACTGCTCATTTCTCAAAAAAGGTAATTGGTTATCAGTTCACCAAAGAGAAGAGCTACTGCTAGGCATCCTTCTATCAAATCTTCTGAAACAGATCTTGCAGGAAATTTCAAAGTTGTTACAAATAATGTACAAACTCCTGTCACAACCTGTACACAACTCCCTCTACACCTCCTTCAGTAACAGTATAATCTGTAACACAGCTTCTTCATTTTGGGACCAAAATGTTGAGTAACCATAGTAACAATAAGAGACTACCACCTCTCATTTTCAGAGAAAAAAACTTCAAACATTATCTCACCAAATCTGCACAAAGCCAGTGCTTCTCCATACTTAACATTACTTAATCCCTTTATCAGTAGTATCAATTAATCTAATTTTAAGCATTACATAAGCTCAAACATTGATCTAACACCCTCAAACAATATTGCACTGCATCATCTACTCTATTACCCATCTCTCCTCTCAATCCTCATACTTCCTTGCATATTTTATTAACCCAAACCTTTTCAGTACTCCATCTGACCACTAAATCTTATTTTACTACCGGTTACATTTTCAGGTTTTATATTCATATATCCTTCTGTTCTACATATTTTTTAACCATTTTATCTATTGTCCCTCTTTCTCTCTCTCCTCCTGCTATAACCTGTTTTCTCATGACATATGATATGACGCCCTATTTTGCTTTTCTATACCCCCATTAGTATTGACAATATCCATATTTTGCAGCATCTGTGCTGCATTCCTTTATGTACTCAGTGCAGTGTAAATATATCTTTTGCAATGCATCATTTTAATGTCATTTTTATTTTTCAACAATAACACAAGCAAACAACATTTACATATGTACAAGTGCTGAAGTTATATAAAGATAAATAAAATGTATATAAACAATACATGTTTGTGAACTGAATTGTATTTCTCTCATAATGATGTATTTTGGCAGTATTTACATTTAGATTTTGATCTATTCGAGATAATATTGATTTCTCTAACACTAACAATGGTTAAATCCAAGAAGGTTGCAAAATTTGGTTACTTTTCACTTTTCCATTGCTAAGTACATAATAAAGAATATTGTTCTGGTTTAACGCAAGTTGAAATTGGAATACAATATTAAATATTCAGCAACAATTCAGTTGCCAAACCACAATCCTCTTAAAAAGTTTGAAATTCATTCCAATAGTGTTTCTCACATTTATAAAGCATATGACACATTGCCTTGATGACCCTCTCAAAGAAGTCTACTAGGTTAAAGAGGCATGACCTTCCCTTAAAGTGAATTTGGGATGGGTCCAGTGTCTATAGTTTACATTTTCTGAGATTTGTTATTCCACGTTTTTCCAGTTTGCGTTTATGAATGTGCTTTTAATCATTTTCATGATAGTTCATTACATGGTTTTGCATAGGTTCATAAGTGTGTACTAGGCTAATGGTCCTGAGGCCTTTACAAGTCTAGCCATAGGATTACCCTGACATAGTGCCAGCTGACCTTAGTTCCCAATGCCTCTGTCGAGTAGAGCCACTGGAGTTATCCCCAGGGTGAATTTTCTATAGGTTCATAAGTGTGTACTAGGCTAATTGCCTTGGGGCCTTTACAAGCCTAGAAAATATTAGGTTTGCTAGACTGATGGATCTGTAGTTCCCTAGGTCAGTTGTTGTTCCACCCTTGTGGAGGGGAATGACTGTTGTGGACCTCAATTCACTTGCAATGTAGCTAATTTCAAGGCCATAGTTGAAGAGTGCCATCAAATGTTCCTGATGTCATGTTTTACGCTGTTCATGAAGCAATTGAAGATGTTGTCCAGACCCAAAGAAGCAGTGTTCTTGGATTTAATGAGAGATGCCAGCATCTGGTCCCTGCTAGTAGCTGGAAGAAGTATGTTGGAGGGATATTGCACCTGATGGAGGGATTGAAGAAAATGTTTGAGGTGATTTTTATTTGCCAATAGATTTGCTCTGCCACCCTTATTAGTGAAGGTGGTACCATTCACCATCAGTTCAGCACACTGCTGTGTGTTACCTCTAAGGTTTCATACATAGCTAAAGAAGGTTTTATTATTGTGCTTAGCCTTTAAGGCTATCCTGACCTTGTAATTGGTCTTGTTGGACTTAATTAGAACTCTTAGTTTCTTGTTGACTTCTATTAGAGAGCAGTCTTTAAGAGAGTTGCTCTTCCTGATTTTGGTCATGAGTTTTGTTCTTTTAGTATACACCCTGTTTATGTGAAGGTTCCACCAGTGGCATTTGTTTTAATGCTTGCTTTGGGTTTATTTCTGACAGGTATGACAGCCTCTATGCAGCCATTCACAAGTTGGTATGAATGATGCATAGGTAGCTGTGGTCTTGAAGTTAGGGGGAAGCCTTGAATTTTGACAAACTTTACCTTAATATGATGTAGTTTCCCCTTGAATAGTTCATAACTTTTATTGGTTTAGCTGTTTTTTTAGTTAGTTTTCATTTTAAATGAATCAGCTTTGTGATCTGATCTCACTAGTGAGGATGTGAGATGAGGTGGTGGAATGCCCTCCCATGTTGGTGAGTACCAGATCCAGTATATATGTTTGATCCTTTGGTTGGAGCATGCACTCTCTATTCCAGAGTGTTTGCATTAGTAAAGTCAAGAGCATTGTGCCTCTGACTCTGAGGTAGTGTATGTTTCCCAGTCTGTAGAGGAAGTGAAATTTACCATGAATAAGGTGTTTGGTTGGATGGTTAGCACCTCTAATAGAGTTAAATAAGAGTTGTGAGACTCTAGAGACATAGATGGTGACCTGCAGCTAGCTATGGCATGGTGACGGACCTTATCTATGATGGCTTGCATGTGGATGAACTCTATGGTATTCTGTTTAACCAAAATGTTTATCTCTAATACAGATTGAGACACCTCTACCTTTGGCCCCAATCTGTGTTGTTCTTGGTCTAAATGTGTGGCTGGCACTATCTTTGCACTGTTGGATTACTTTATACAGCTTTAAATAAACTCTCAGTCATGGCACAGGTGTCTACATTCTCCAGAGTGAGGAGGGCTTGAAGGGTGTGGCGTTTTTTTAGTTAGGCTTTGTGCACTGAGCAGTGACACCTTAAGGTTGCTTGTAGACTTTTTCACTGTGTTGCTAGTTTTATTTTTAATTTTGTTTCATTATTTTTATTTTTTTTATTATTGTTCTTGTTTTATTTAAATAAGGACCTTCTTTTATTTCCACTGTTAATTCAATTTACATTAATTGGCATTCCTTGGGATTCGTTAATGCCTACACTAAGTGTACAACCCAAGCATAACTCACACCTTCTTCCTCCTAATTTTAGTTTTCCTACTGATTTTTGCAGCCTTAAATATAAAGGGGGATTCATAAGGGTTACTACAAAGCATAGACTACATGTCCACTTAGTGTAATCCTTCTAAGTGACTAGAAAGCACAAAAATGTGGTAGGGAATTCTTGAATACAGATCATGTACACTTAGTTTAGATATTAATTTGGCTCATTATATTTAAAGAGCTCATGCTCATTTACTATTTGAAAATTCCTTTCTGGCTACAATAGCCAACTACTATAGTATAAAAATATGTTTTTTGAATATAAAAGTTCTGAAAACATATAATGTTCAAAAAGAATATAATAACATGATACAAGGCAAAACTACAAGAGCATAGCAAATAATAATACAATCAAACACATCTGCTCCATGGATACAGTAGTTTTTAGTTTAATAGAGTAACCTAGACAAACTAATCACCCTCTAAAATCATTTAGTAAAAAAGTTGAAAAAGTTGAAATCAAATTTTGTATACTCAATAGATTACAAAATGCAATTTTCTTAAGAATAAAAATCCCTTTTTTCCCTAATATAGCACTTCAAAGTTAGATAAGAGATTAAACTTAGTAAAATTTTCCTTTTTATATTTAACTAACCTAAATGTGACTTCAATTAGATTTAACAAGAACAAATGAGTATTGCAGTTTATGTATATATATTTATATTAGCACTAAATATACAATAAATTAAAGTAAAATTAATGAACTGTTTAGATAGATGTTTATTAAAGTTTCAGTGATGTGATATATATATATATACATATAAATACTTCTATATAATTTAACTTACAGTATTTAAATTTCATACTTATGGAATAACAGAATTCAACATTCATCACCACAATCTTCTCATGAAAGAATTCTACTGAATCATTTATTTGATACACGTGATGTCAAAGATTGTGATATGGTAGATCTTTATTTGGGTCCATGTTCGGCTACTGAATTTTAAAAAATACGAACAAATTATTAAGCTGAAAACAGGGAATTGCAAATGTTGAAAACACAGTTTAAAAAAACGTCATTGAATGGCCACAGTCAGCCAACATCACACATACAACCAACCAAGGTAGAGGGTTGTACCACCCACAACCCCCAGCCCGCCACACTCACCCAACTATATATGCCAACTCTGAGATCACACTACAGTGGGGAATAGGACAATTATATGTTTCCCTTCACTTATCTTGTGCATCATGTTGCTTCCTGGTTGTTTTTTTGAGAATAGCCATTCAATGAAGCTTTTTTTTTTACATTGTTGGTGTTCAATACATCTGCAATTCACTGTTTCCTATTCAATAATTCAAGGTTCATGTATTTTAACATTTGGTAGCTGAACATATACCCCTTTTATTTATGTTATTGAATATGTTTTGTGTAAATGAAATACAGGACAATAATCATCACTACAAATCTGAAAGCATAAATGAAGGGAAAGATACTGAAACACTGAAGAATTTTGCATAGTGGACTTTTTTAAAGTATGTAGTATGGTATATTTATTCTATGTTATATTGATATTATAAAATATTTGTTTTAATGTTACATTTTTATATTAACATAAGTTAAGCACAAAGGGAGAATCACCATTATAAATAGTCTGTTCTATAAATGCATTAATAATTAATTGAGGAAATTAAATTTTATAAAATATTTTTACTTCTTTATAAAATTTAGTCTTTGCAATGTAGGGAGTCAGTGGCAGTATTATAACTTTAAGATAGGAGTTAAAATATTAGCTTCAATGCTAGACAAGTCATACAATGAAAAAAAGATTGGTCTGTAATTATACACATAGTTAATTTTTTAATATAAATGTATTCTTTAATAAAAAAATTGAATCTTAAATTTATATCTAGTTTTCACAGCATTATATATACTTGATTAATGGGGAAAATATACAGTATTATATTTAATTTCAATATGGGATGAGTCTGATGGGAGTGTTGTGTTTAATAGGTCAATAAACAGTGTTTTGGAAACATTTTGATAACTCTGTCAGTTTAATTTCTTCAAGTCATTTGACTGTCTAATACCATGATGGGAATGGACTCCATTCCTAAGTCAAAGTATGATTAAACTTTGTGAAATTAGTATTGTTTTGCTCTTTGATGTTAGCCTAAACGTGCTATTTACAGCACCCGCAATGTTCCTAGAATTGCCTCCTCATGCAATTCAGTTGCCCTTCAAAACATTGAATACTTACATTATCAAATCCCACTTTATCAAGCCTGACTTCATTGAATCTTCATTATATCAAACACATGGAACTATGAAAATTCCCGGAAAAGGAACCACTTTGCCACCATGGTGAACTTTGCCCTTCCTCAACTGTAGTGTGATCTCAGAGTTGGTATATTTAGTTGGGGGGTGTGGGGGTGAAGCCTCCTACTTGGAGGATTTTTTGTTTTGCTGTTAGTTGTTTTGCCCTGATAGTTGAGTGGTTCCTTTCCTGGGGTTCTTTTTCATTGTTCTGGGAGTTTGGTATAATGAAGATTCAATGAAGTCAGGCTCAATGAAATGGGATTCAATAATGTGAGTTTTTGCTGTTTTGAAGTAGATGCCTGCAATTCATATGGAGATACATATATCAGTAGCATATCTAAATATGGCTATACATTCTTTTTATGAGACCCATTGCTCCTACTATTGTTAGAGCTGTCTAGGTATCCTTTTTCCTCATTGCCCTCATTTCTGCCTGCATATCCTGGTATTTTAGTCTTCTTTTCATGGACTACTATATCTTGTTTTCTTGCATCTGTTTTTGAACTGCTGATAATGGGTGATCCCATGTGATATAAACTTTATAATTGTCTATAATGCTTTGTGGGCCATGTTTCCAATGCTTCTTAGCAACTTCACTATTGTAATGCTTGCTCACTCCCCAATGCAACAGTCTTGCCACATTATGCCTTTCAGTATACAGGCCCTCTGCCATTAGTGTAGAACATCCAGCAACAATATGTGCAACTGTTTCCATTTCTGTTTTACAGAACGTGCATTTGTATGTTTCTCCCACATGTTCAATGGACTTTGTAAACCAACATGTATGTAAGTCTACTTTCCAAGACTGCCAATATGACCCTTTCATCTTTTGGTTGAAATTCACCTCTCCTTAACCATTCTTATAGGTTCATATGAGGTTACTAGGCTAGCAGCCCTAGATTCTTTACAAGCCTAACCATGTTAATCTCAACTAACCCCTTTGTTCTTTTTTGGGTAGGTTGCAGAACAGATTTATGAACAGAGCGAGTCTGTGATCAACACTGGCTACCCCTGTCCATGAGGGACAAAGGGTGCCACCACCCCAGGAGTGAATTTGCTGTCTTCCATCAAATTATCTAGGTTGCATTTGAATAGGGTTAGTGAAGAGCTTTGTTTTAGATGAACAGGGAGTCTATTCCAGAGAAGTGCCAGTCTCTGGGAGACGTACTGGTCTCCCCAGCATGATCTGTCGCAAGCTAGGTTGAAATCTCTAGAGCGAGTGACTTTTGAGCTATTTGACTTGCAGATGTGCTGCATTTCCATTAGGGAAGGGTTGGAGATTGCCCTTTAGGCCAAGCACAAGTCACCTGTCAGCAGCCTATAAGATACAGAGTAAAGTGATGGGGCTTTCAGCCTGTCCACGTAGGTCATGGTTTGTAATCCCTGTATTTACTTAGTGAGAAACCTCAGAGTTCTCTCTCCAGCTGCTGCAGGTGTCTGGTGAGGTACATGCAAAAGGGTGCATTATACTCTACTACTAGTATGATGAGAGCCAAGTACAGTGGAGCTCTAACATTCCTTGACCTGGATGCTATGCCCTTGCTTTGGGGTGTGCTATGTAGAACGCTTTCCTTACCACTGAGGAAACTTGGTGGTCAAAGTTCAGATTGCTATCAACCTGTGTTCCCAAGTCTCACACCACTTGGTTGGAACTTAGGGGGTACTGTCAGTATTGTAATTTGTAGGGAATTCCATTTTGCCAAAGGAAATAATGCATTTTTTTGCATTTTGTTTTAGACACTGGCTTTGGCTTTTGCAACAATCATTTGTTTGTGTTAGCCCTTCTTGCATGTTGACATTATTTGGGGACTCAGTAAATGCTCCCAGTTTGAATTCATCAGTGAACTTAGTGAGCCAAAGGCCATGTACTTTGGCCTGGACATCTGAGATACAGATGCAAACAGTATGGGGCCCAGCACAGACCCCTTTGTTACTCTACTCCACTGGTGACAGGTCTCCTGGTGGAGGTGGAACCACCAATTTTGATACAGTGTGTTCTGTCAGTGAGCCAGTTGGCTACCCATCTAGTAATGCAAGGGTTAATACCTATCTGGGAGAGTTTCACAATGATGACAGAGTCTTACCATAAAAATGAACCACCGTAGTGGACTTCAACAAATGATGACAGAGTGGGAAATTGTGTCAAAAGCCTTGACAAGGTCAATATAGGCTGTGTGCACAGTCGTACCTTCATCCATGGCTTTGATGACATTTCAAAGCAGTCTACCAGGTTTAATAAGCATGATCTACCCTTAATGAAGCCAAACTGAGTTGGGTCCAATGTTTGGAGGTCGCCTATATCTTTGTTGATAAGGTCCATGATAATTCTTTCCATGGCCTTGCAGATGAGGCTGGTTAGACTTATGGGTCTGTAGTTCCCATGGTCTGTTGATGGGCGGTCTTTGTGCATGGGGATTACTGTTGCTGTTCTCCATTCTTCAGGCACATAGCCAGTTCTCAAGCCAGGATTCATTTGCTACCTGATTTTTGTCTACTTCTGTTTTTTTTTTCCCATTCCAACTTGACACCAATATGCTTCTGCTAAACTAGATAGGGAAGTCATCTTTGACTTGTTCTCCTCATGTTTAAAAATTTCCACTCTGTTTGGATCTAGTGAAATTAACAGATATATATGCAGTCCTACAACTGCAGATCTATACATGTAATCAGTTTCAAAGAGGCCCATCCCTCCTTCAGAACAAAGGAATGCATAATCTTGGTATACACTAATTTTTATATATCATTTGTTAAGTGTGAAGCATTTTTCTTGTTTTCCTTCCCAACTGATCCCATACCTTTTGGTGCTAGTCAGTCATCCAAAAACTAAGTTAGAACAAGAAGAGCAAATTGATTTACAGCTTTGGACTTTATTTCTAGATATCAGGCTGTTTTCAGTATTAATTTTAGTCTTCTAAAAGATTCCTTACTGAGGTTTGTTTGCATTTGTTTATGCTTTATTGTCGATCCTTCATCAGTTCCCAAATATTTATAAACTTCCTCCTGCTCAAGTTCCTTTATATCATATTCCTCTCCCACAGATATATTTTCTTGCCTCTGCAGCTTTCTTGCTTTAAATGTTGCTTTTGCACATTTATCAATACCAAATGACATTCTCATATCTGTGAAAGTTTTGACCACTTGCAGTTGTGCTTTCAGATTTCTTTACACTTTGTTTTCTGGGAGCCAAATTATAACTATGATCTAATCTGTTAGAGAGCTTAAAGGGTTAAGGGCAAGACAAAAGAACAGCGGTGACAGAGTCACCCTAGAATATCCCCCTTTGAATTTTTATCCCAGAGATAATAACTGGTCCTTTATTATGGCTTAGCTGCAAAGGGGTTTGCCACTGTTTCCTGGTCACTAATGTAATTGATCACTGTAGGGTGTATATTCTACATCTGTAAACACTCCTTTATCCATGAATGTGAGATGCTGTCAAATGCCTTTTTTGTAATCTATCCATGCCATACTTCAGTTCTTTCCCTTTTTACAATTCTCCATTATATGACTTTAACAAATGATCATTTGTTCCATATCACTTTCTTTATTACCCTTTTGCTCTATTGCCAGGAGTTTTCTTCTTAATGAATATAACATCTGTATGTATGAATTCCAGTATGTAGTTTATACATTGTTGGAAGGCAAGTTATTGGTCTGTAGTTAAGATAAGTTGCAGGTTCAATCTTAAGGGGTATCATTTTGTCTGCTGAACAAATTGGTGTTTGTTCAAGATACAGAAATAAACAGTTCTTACTCAGAACTAAATCTTCATGCAAAGGTGTTAATACTTTTAGCCAAGATTAGGTGCATCTGGGCATGGGGGTTTCCATTTATTTGACCATTACTTCATCCTATTTTATAGCCTGTACATTTGAACTTCTTACTGTTTCTTTTACTTCTTCTGTTTATTTCAGCATCTTTGTATTTCAGTGTCTTCACAGATATTTCTCCAAAATGTGTCGTTTTTTGTTGTGTAGTTTCTATTCCTTTTGATTTGTTTTCCAATTCTCTATAACATTTTTGGGTCATCAATGTACTTTTCTATTACATTTATCTGCATATCTTCCAAGTGTTTGTGTCTGTGATGACATCTTTAGTTTATAATTTGCAATACTGCACGCTAGATCCTGGTCTGTTCTTATACTGGAAACAGATGAGGTTTGGAACAGACCGATTTGTCCAGGGACATCTTCAGTGTGGGGCTAGATTAACAGAGTAGTAGGAATTAGCAGGGTAGGGGGAGGATAGGGTTAATTAGGAATGACGGTGATTAGGAGGAAATGAGGTAAGGGTAGGGAGTGACTTAAAGGGTTTTAGGCAAGTGTAACTGGAGTAGAAGTCACATTTTTGGTGTGAACTGCTACTGCAAGACTTACGTCTGTGACAATCTGTAGGTACCGGGGAACAGGTATCCCTTCGGTTACTGTGGTAAGTATGCAAGAATTGGAGTGCTAAGGGTTTTTTTTCCTCTCTTCATACTGCTGTTGGGAGAACGGCAGTGCTCAACACAGGGTTGCTGCAAGTTACAAATGTTTGGTTGTCCTTGTAGTTGGGGGGGGGGCAGGAGTTTGGTATTTATTTCAGTGGTCGGTAGAGACAGGAGGTATTTTAGCAAGCTTTCTTGGATACGCTGGCAGCTTTCATCTCGGAGGTGGACTCTTGTGACACATGGTGGTGGGTTTGTTTCACAGTCCTTCCTCATCCCTGATTTGTTTAAGAGTAGAATTTTATTAGGCTCCCCCTGCTTGGTCTGAGTTTCTTTTTGTTTTGGTTGTGAGGTTAATCAAGAGGTTTCAATTGCTTGTGGGGCCATTAAGCACTTTTCGTCATTGGTGGTAGCAGCATAGGAAAGGTGGAGGCCCCAGAGGAGTTAGTATCGGATGATTACAGCAAAGCATTGAAATGCTGCTGTATTGGCTTGCTCGTCTTTTTTCCTTCGCTTATTTCTAGTCGTAATCCGGGTCATGCCTTGAGGTGGAAGAAAGAAGTTAACATATAATGTATGTGACTTCTTGAATGGGAATGATAACTTGTATGCACGTTTTCTTTTGGTGTCCTTACTCCTTGGCAGTAGAGTTGAATACAAAAACCAAAAAGATTTCACGCTATTGCAGTTTGCTATTATAGTGATTGGATTGTGTGTGCAGGTGGCTGACATGGTTACTAAAGTAGTGTCAGGGTTTGTGAGCAGTTAGGCAATTAGGTGGCATGATGGCTCAGGAGATAATGCTTCTAACAAATCTTGGCTCTAGGTGCAGTCCTGACTTTCCGTTACTGTAGATGTGGAGTCTGCAGGTTAATTTTTTAACTGACGCTTGTAAAGTGCTTGATGCATAAGCATGGTATTGGGATTCTTTTTAATGGAAGCCTGTAGTGCATCATTTCAGAATGAGAAAGCCAGCATGGAAAGTGGAGATCATGATGTTGAGAATGGCAGTGGCCATTGTGGTGTGTAAATCGGAGGAGAGCAATTAAAACAAAAAAATTAAATAAAAATGCTCCAAAGAGACTGCACGTGTAGTAGGCCATTTGTTGCGCAGTATTTTCATTCGTACTTGCATTGGTATTTTGTTGCAACAGGTATGTAGCTATATATCAGGAATTATTTGTGCTATTTCAAAGGTAAAAGTTGATTTAATCTATTTTCGACATGCATGGTTGCCTTTAAAAGTCTTTGCAGAAGAGGAGATCATCATTTTGGCATGAGGGTTGCAGTGTGATGTAAAAGGTAAATGTAGACAAGTTTGCCAGTGTGGGATATGTGGGTCAGTCATTAATCTGTGTATGTATATATATATATATATAAATTGTCAATATGACAGTTCCATCTTTGATGGATGCGAAAGGAGGAAGGGTGCATGACTGCCATGGTGAGCATGTGTGCGGTTGTGGTATGGGTGTTCTGGAGTGGTTGGCTGAGCTGTGGCCTTGATTTCAGATTTTGGTGAGCTGCAATGCACCTGCATGTAAATATTGGCAGTCAGTGGAGTTCAGATGGCATATCTAAGGATGCAGGCTCATGCAAACAAGCTTTTGTGATTTTTTATTTTTTATTTTACTGAGGCAAGGGGCATTTCATGGGTAATGTGTTCCTCGCCCTATCATTAATTCCCTGTGCATTATAACAGATGGTATTACTTCCTATAGCATTATCAAATTCCCAACACTCCTTACATGCATGTTTCTATGCTTTAGCTATTCTTTCTGTGAGGACTAATATTAGTTCCACAGTTAAAATCAAGCTGGACATGGGAAAAATACATGACATGAGTGGTTAAATTCTGACATGGCTTTAATGTTTAGCATTACTGCTTCAGTTCAGGATGCCAATTGTGCTAGGTTTGTTCTCCAAACCTCTCAAGGGTACCTCATTTGGGGTCCTAAAAGTTTTAGTGTTGGGAATGTTTTAACTGATAGCCATGGTAAACAGAGAAGAATCATATTAATTTATTAAAAGATCTTTTTCATAAGTAAACCAGTGTATTTTAACATCCTATGACCTTCCTAGTTGAGGTTAAGTAGGCTGTTACTGTGTGATCCTCATTTCAAGAGATGGAAGGTTGAGAGTTAGGTTCTCTCTTTCAGCTGAGGACCTCTCCTGGGCTCGAAGGATAGCGCGGGCTGAGAAATACCAGAGAGTAATGTCCGCATGGCACATGTGCAATGGTGGTCTCTGTTAGATGTGCTATGGCTATTGCATTATTTGCTGAGTTACAGTGGCAGGTAAGAACAGTGGCTGTTAAAGGCAGCAGCAGGTTTAAAGGGTGATAAAGAAGGGAATTTGGTTTACAGATGACTAGTATTGAATTGGACACTTATTCTCTGTCGTTTGTGGGAAATCATAGGATTAAGTCACTGGGGATAGTTACTTGAGTCTACATCATCTTCGTAGGAGAATAATGGCTCAGCACTCCCTCCCCTATTTTATTCCACCATCTTTTAGGTTAGGATTTCATGACAATGTTCGAAGTACACAATCGGTAGTGAGGGGTTTGAGCACCCAGATAGATAGTAACCTGATTTTTGACCACCATGTTGCTTCCCTTGTTCGAAAGCTTTCTACATGGCACACCTCATAGGTAAGGGTATCTCATCCAGGGATGGTGAAGTCATAAAATCCTTCCATTATAAGCCTAATTGAGTATAACGTCCTGTTGGAAGTTACCTTGCTAAGCACATGCAGCAGCTGGAGAGACCACAGATGTTTCTCACCTGGAGAATCCAGAGCCTTGTTGGGTACAGGTTACAGTTATAGCCTTTGTTGTTACAGTGTGGTCATAGTGTCAAGTCTGATGCATACATAAAAGGCATAGGGTTAAAGCTCATTTTGTTCACTTTGGAAAGGCATGTTAATTTGTTTTCTTTTGCAGATTGCCAGGTATGAAAATGGAGCAGGCATCAGTTGGTAACCTGAAGAAAGGTTTGAAAGGTGACAGACTGTTTTAATGCATGTCCCAGTTGTTCAGGTGGTGCACAGAGGTCACAGATGCTGGGGCACAGAATGAACAATGGTCAGTGCCCTGATGAAAATGAAATTGAAAGGGAAGGGATTTTGATTGCAGAGAGATGTTGTATTTGTTGGAATGGTGCACAGTGAGGTTGCAGGTAATCTGTCTGTGTGGGTCATTACAGCACATCCGAGTTGGAGGTGGTGTAGGTAGGTGGGGACACAGTAATGGTGGGCTGGGGATTTTTTGGGGAGAATGGGTTTTTTCACAGAAGGGGTGGAGCCCAACGATTATAGCAGCATAGACCGCAACTAGGTTAATGGTTCTAGGGCCTTGGTGAGCTAGCCATGTTCAGTTGTTTCCACGTGCTGTGCTAATTGTCTTTCAAGAAGGGCAATGGTGGGACCTCTGGGGGACTTTATAGTGACCATCATACCCTCTCAACTGTACAGATTTTCACAGAATGTCCATTTTTTTGTCATATTTTTGGACCTTTTTTTGTAATTGTGATTTTTCTGGCAAATTAGTTGCAAATCATTAAAGACCGAAGTTGGCAAATAATGACAGACATTTGAGTTTCAGACCTCACATCCATCAGAAAATTCATGCTAATGCAAAAGGTGTTATTCTGTCAACTTTATAAGTTGGCAGGAGCAATATTTAAAACTGTCCATATTTTCAGTCCTTTGTCCCACTTTTATTTGTGGCTTTGTCTAGATTTCTTGCTCTAACAGGTTGAGAGGTATGGTAACCATTCAGTTTTCTAGATGGCTAAGAAGGTATTTGATATGATGTGGGAGTTGTTCCAATGCAGTATTTTCTGAGAAAGAATCCCTGTCAAACAAGTTTTAATCATGTTGTATATTAGGTAAGGTTAAGAGTGAGTAGTGCATGTAACATTTGATTTCCGTCTTGGGCTGGTAGGTGTGCAGTACAGGTATGGCCTTAATGGGTGGATAAGGTTTTGTGGGAGCATTATGGTTATGGGGGTGTTTTGAGGACATGGGTGCAATTGGACATTTTGTTGATGAGCAGTAGTCAAGCAGGCTTATGCCAGGCATGTCTGGGATTCTTTGCAGAGGTATGACAATTTTACTTACCAGATATGAAGGTGCCAAAGGGAAGCCAAGCCACTGTTTAAGGATGTTCTCAGCTGTGCGGGTCACTGACATTGCATGTCGGTTAGTTTAATTACATTGGTGCAGGTAACTACTGTGTTGTATCTAAGAAATTTAAGGGAATGGCACTCGGGGCAGATGGCTAGGGGTGGTCATGGGGATTTACCTTTGTTTATGAATGCTGAGGAAGGTGTTCAGTTTGGGGGCTTAATTTGAGAGGGTGGTTTGTGGTCTGTGGGACGACAGGATGGAAGAATAATGGGGACATTGGATATTAGGCCTTTTACTATGGAATAGGTTTGGGGGAGTTGTTCAGGATTAGAGTCCATATGATAGCTGTATGGGTCATGTTAAATGAGGTATGTCAAGTTGCATTAGATTTAAAGTTTGGTGCAGGAGTTGGGGCTCCTAATATAAGTAAAGCATATGGTAGGGCATTTGCTAGTTTGTTTTTAGGTATTTTACAGCTGGTGATCGGTAGGAGTTCAGAGGAAAGTGTTATTTGTCAAGAGTGGGAGCAAGGTAAGGCAGTTCAGTGGTAAAGGAGGATGTTACTGCTAGTACAGCTATTGCATGGGTGGGAGGGCTAACTGTACTAAATTGTAGTTCATTTCTTATTCCTTGGTGAAAAAAGGGAGGCAGTTAAGCAGGATAGCATATAGTTTGGCTTGCCTTGTTTGACAGCTTTCATTTTGCTTTGGTGGCCAGGTTTGGGTTTACTCTTTGTGGTGCATTTGGGGTCATACTGATAAATGGCTATGATGGTGGTTTGTGTCTTATTGGTTATAATGGATAGTTGCTGTGGGCAAAAGTCCATTGATGGAATTTTGGAAAGAGATTGCATGTGGTTATTAGATTTATTGGGCAGTTAAAATGGGGCTGCAATCTGATGTGTGGGGTTTGTATTACTTTTGCGTGGTTTCAAGTGAAGAGATCTCATTTGGTAATTATATTTATTGGGCGGTTAAATGAGGTTGCATTGTGGCATGATGGTATGTAATTGTCTTTGCATGGTTTACAGTGACAGAGGGCTTAGTTTGGTTGTCCACTTGGCTGGTAATGCTCTCAGAATTATTGCAAGGTTTCATTAGATTTTAGGATAGGATTATTTAGCTCTTGTGTAGTGGTTATACTAGGTTATCAGGTTATGGTTTGATTACTGTAGCAAAGGAGGGGGTCAGTGGTTTGATTTCAGCTGTTTAGGCAACTGGATATTTTTGTTAGTCGTGTGTTAGGGTTTTAGGAGGTGATGACTTGGATCCAGCTTGGTTAGGGAGGAAGGGGTACACTGAATGATGTTTAGCCTAATGCCTTAATGGTGGCTAGTTTGCTGGAAGTTTGGTCAGAAAGGGGGAACAGCCTGGTCAGGCTGGTGGGCTGAGAAGGGGGGGCAGGCTTGCCCTCTTCTGTTTCCCCCTCTGGTGTGAGAGGTTGCGGTTGCACTGCTTGATCGAGTGAGCGGTTGCGCTGCTTGATAAGTAAATAAGCAAGCAGAGGTAAGCTGCTTATTTGGTTGGTGGGGATTCAATAAATGGTAACTGAAGTGAGTGCTATGCTGCTTCATAAGTGAGTGAGTGGAGGTATGGACGCTGCTTACTGATCAGGATGAGCGGGGTTACACTGTCCTATGTTAATGTTACATGGATCTCATTTTCACTTACATCATGCTTTGGTTGAAATTAATAATATTGGTTAACAATCATGTTTATGGAAATTTTAATAAAGGACGTCAAATGTCATTTGATGTGATGATGATGTTGAAGGGGACCTGGACAACTCCACAATAACACAATGTTTGAGTAAAAGAAACAGAGTACCAAATTCATATGCTGATGTCGAAACATGCCTTTTTTCAAACTTGGAGTTATTTATTCAGCACCAGCACACGATTGTGGTACTCTGTCTTTTACTCAAACATTGGGTTATTGTGGAGTTGCAGTACTGTTTTCAGTTTTGCATGGTTTTCTTTGATTATCTGGAATAGGTTTGGGGGAGTTGTTGAGGATTAGAGTTCATATGCTTTTATCACATCTAAGTATTTTTGTTGATCTGTGCCTTCTTCTATACTCTTCTAAAAGTGGCACTTCTTGTCGTAATTGCTTTACAACTTTATCTGTATGATTCCAGGGCGGCATTTGATTTCTTCCCTTCCTTTCTCTTATTGCTCTGTGTTTTTGTGGGAAGACTATCTGCTTTTAATTTAGGTGCACAGCAATATAACCTACTTCTGATATATCACATGAATTTCTGTTAGTAGTCTTGATCACTGTGTTCATTTGTTTCATCAGACTTCTAACATTTCAGGTCTCTGACATTCTGTAGTCTTGTTTCTTTCATCAATCTTAATACGTCTAGCCATATCTATTAAATCAAGCAACTCTCCCCTTTGATTATTTTCTTCAAAACTATGGGTGCATTCTTTGTTCTCTTTTTCCTGTGGGCATTCTATAGAAAGTTCAAGAATATCATCCTGTGACCTTCTCTTCAGCTGTGTCCTGTGTTATCCATTGCTCTTTTAGATGGGAATTCACTGGCCTATCACTCCACATTTACTGCATCAGAGTTGACATTGTTTCCTGCTCCTTCACTTGCTGTGCAACTCCAACAGAACTTTTGTACTGGTTTCCTAATGAACGATCCAGAGTATCATCATGTGGCAACTGATCAGATGCTACATGTTCCACCTGATTCTCTTTACTTTGGGGACTCATTGTTCCATCATGCTGTGACATTACCAGAGCTGGATTTTCTACACTGAATCCCTCCCTTCACAGGTAATCCATAAATTCAGTTTCTATTTCTTCCACTTCTCCATTACTACTTCTTTTCTAATTTTCCTGTTTTCTTATTTTTGTATTGTGAAAGTGTCCACATCTGAATGCCTTTGCCTGTATTTCTCTTCAAATATCTTTGGTGCTGCTCTTTTTGTATTGGTTAATTTTGCTTTCTCCTTTGCATAAATATTGTACTGTATTAAATCTCTTTTTTTCTTTCCCATGTCCACATTTCTTCATGTATCCCATTCCACCTTTTCCTCCTTACTTTGGGGTCTCGTTGTTCCATCATGTTGTGACATAACTAGTGTTAGACTTTCTACACTAAATCCTTCACTTGACAGGTATTCCGTAACTACAGATTCTATTTGTTTAACTTTTACTTTACTAAGTTTCTGTTCTACATTGTCCTTTTGTAATCGTATTTTTTGTATTGTGAAATTTTCTATATCTGGGTGTCTTTGCCTGTATTTGATGAATGGATGATATTCACAGTGGGCTGACAAACAAAAATAAATAAAATTATTTATAGTGTTCTTAATGTTGCATTATAACTGTGATGTCCCCACTCTGGGCCAGCAATCAAGGAGCCTCTATCCTCACCACTGACACTGGAGAGGGGCATTCACTTTGAATACAAATGGATACACTATTTCCCGATGCAGACCTCACTGCATAAAGCACAATTTCCCTTAAGAGCACACAGGGAACACACTCAACCCAGGGTCTAGGTTTCTCTGTCTCTATCCAGGTCCACTGTAAAGCTCCCCAGTGGCACAGCTGTAGGGTTAGGTCTTCAGCTGAGTGTCCAAGCCAAGTTCCTCTAGCACTGTCTCTGTGAAAGCAGTTCTTCATGTCCCTGCACCAAGTAGCTGACACACACACTCTTTGTGATTTAATTTTCACACAAACACACACCTGGGAAAGGCTGCCACAGATTACCAGCTCTACCAACTTTGCCCAGACTATAAGGCAGATTTGCTGCCAACAGTCAGCTACTGCAAAGCTCTTAAATAGGTATGCATTATGCCGAGTGAAATTAAATTTTAATACAAATGGTAATATTGAACAAACAGCCAGGGTTTCAAGAGTGGCCAAAGTTATCACCAAATAAATATATGCAAATACTCTCAAAGCTTAAATATTTTCTAAAAAACTAGCCACAATGAAAGTTTAAATATATTTAATAATAAAAGAACATGAAAATACAAAATATCAATTTACAGTGAACACCAGAGTTTCAGCCACAGACAATATTAAAACAACACAGGTGAATAGATTCACACACATACAGAAAATAGTACTCAAGTAATCTCACTATATTTTCCGGACTTTGCTATTCCCTGGTTCACTTCCTAGAGCAAGGCAATATCAAGTAGGTGAGGGATCCTATGTCAGGTTCCAAGAAACAGACTGCCTAGTCCGACTGACAGACTTCTCAATATATCTAAATACTATCTCTGGGATAGCTTACAGAATGGCATCACATCTGGTCATCTGACTTTTGTTTCCAGCACTATCACCAACACTAGAAACTGCCAGGATTTTAGCACTTGTGTTGCCATACACACAGAGCTTTGCTAAGATCTGCTGCAGCTCCTGGAAGTCATAAAACACCTCCACTTTCCTACAGGAGCTAATAAACCATACTTCTTAGGATATTCCATCTCTGGCTTCATTCAAACTGCAAGATAACATCTTAATGGCCTAGGCCAGTATTTCTCAAAGTTAGGTGGATTGAGATTAACATCTTCTCTTGCAATATCAGTTACAATATATGCATTTAAACAGTTACAATAATGCATGTACATTTCTTTTCTTTCCAGCAGGGCACAATGTTGATACATTTTTAACACAAGCAACTTTACAAATACATTTTCAACACAAGCATCTGTACAAATCAGTTTGACATTCAAATAACATATACTTGTTTACTAAATTCCTATCTGTGCTTGCACGTTTCTACATCAGCTGCCCTACTTCTCCTGGCATGGTTGGCAATACCTCAGGACATTACATTCCCCCCTATGAAGACTCAAGCTAGTTTTTCAAGTGACCCTTCGGAAATGTTTCTTGAAAGGAATGAGTCTGTCTGGGAATACATTACCCCACACCCTGTCCTGAGATCCCATTTGCCTTGGTATTGCTGACCCATATACAGTGCTGAACTGTCATATCATACAGTATATGCCTGCAACCCTAGGCTCTACCATAATAACTAGCTATTTTGCTGGCTGTCTCGCTGTAACCATAGATTCCCCTCAGACTCCTCCTGCCTCCTACTGCAAATACTTAACACCACAGCCTCCCTATCGTGGTAGGGTTTCATCATGTTAACAGGATACAGTTTTTGCCCCCGTCTCCTGCCTAGGAGTTCTACTGTGTAGTTCTCACTGACCTTCCTTACCACTTTGAAGCGTCCCTCCCAAGCTGCCTGCAGTTGTGTCGGTCAGGAATGAGATACATCTCCTACTGTCCCACAGCACACTCAGGTTCGAGCAATCCTGTCATACCAGACCTTTTTCTGCTCTTGGGCTCCTATCAGGTTCTCCTGGGCCAAGCCCATGAGCTCCCTAAGCCTAGTCTTGCAGTTTAGATTATATGCCACAACACACTCCTTGTGAGATTCACACTCACCCTTCCATTCATCATGTTCAAGTTTTTGGAAACTCGATCATATGGTGGTCTCGATATTTTTTTCAAGTTTCCATGAAAAGTCAATCTGACAGACCCATATATATATATATATATATATATATATATATATATATATATATACATATACATATACATATACATATACATATACATATATATATATATATATATGTGTGTGCACATATGAATGCATGCATATATATATATATATATATATATATATATATATATATATATACTCACACACACACACACACACATATGGATGCATAACCTTCTATCAAAAAGCCACTCATTGATTGCCAATGATCAACACCTACATATTGAAAACAAAAAACATCAATCCACAAAGGATGAAAAAAGCACAATACCTGCTAATTACATGTACCAACTCTGAGATCACACTACAATAGGGAAAGGGCGCATTTTCTGATCTGTACCGCTTACCCTACCACTGCTCAATCTCAGCCTGACAAAGTCCATGCATTGTAATCAGCTGATTTTTGATGGTTCTTTAATGGTTCCTCACACACATGCAGATGCCATATGCTGCCCGGTTAAAGAAACTCCAGCTCTACTCGGATGTATACCGCCTGCTTAGAGGCGATCTGTGCCGGACGTATAAAGCCATGTCAAACTCGGAATTAATGGACCTGCTGCTCCTCAGAAAATCCAAATCCCATCGAGCTAGGCGCTCGAGGGACTTGAACCTCAGCACTGAAATAAATAGGACATGTTGGAGGGGCAGATTCATAACCCAGAGGCTCCCTTCACTCTGGAACAGAATTCCAGTCCAAGTTAGGCAGAGTCCCTCACTGACTCTCTTCAAGAAAAATCTTGACGAGTAGATGGGAGATCGTAGGTTTACCCCGGGTATCACTTCTGCGTCACTGCTAGACAAAGGCACAGTATACTAACCTCGAAAAAGGGCATAGCAAAACATTTAAAATGGGTGGTGAAAGCCAAACACATGCTGGCTAGGCTTACAAATGCCCTAGGGCAGATAGCCTAGTATGAACCTATGAACCTATGGTCAAAGCATATCTTGAGACTTTATACTGACTTTTTTTTTTTTATTATGCAGAGATGTCAATCTTAACCCTAAACAACACAAATATGCCATAAATCTTTTTGTAGCAAGAACAATGGTGCGCAAGTCCCTTCTACACCAATAACTGAACTTCAGTCATGAGCTTCAACTACTTTTTTCACTTAGTAAAAAATAAAAATATCAGCATATCCCTTAAATTAAGGCTCAGACAAAGACTAAAGTCCAAGTGTTAGTTTACCAGTTGTATGATTATCACATGCCATTTAACACAAGTACATTGCAAAAGCACTAAATTATGTTCAAACCACAGATTATAACCATTTCTTTTGAACAAATAACTCCCCTATAGCTTTTCTTGCTTAATGACAAAACATTCACTCTGTGTGATAGGTAATAGCTTAGTTATAGGTTATCTAATCAGTGTGTGTGTGTATAAAATATCAGTAGATGAAAATTTACCTATTAGAATGTTGACGTTTGTTGTTCCATAACTATTGTACAATGAGAAAACTGGGAAAATGGAACCCAAAAGAGAGGGCACCAGTTCTTTTTTATGAATCTAGGGAAAAAAAACACTGAGAAAGTATAGCTACTTTGACATGGATGTGATCAAACTGCCAGTCATTCTACCAATATTTAGAAAAGGAAATCTAATTTAAAAGCTGTCTGCTACAAGCAGAATTCTGTCATCACTGACAAAAAAACGCAACTTAGAAAATAAAATGTTCCAAACATACTGACATTAAAAAGTCATTATTGTACTAAGCTAATATGAAAAATACATTTTATGCACAATTAAATTTTGTTTTCTTGGTAAAGCTTTAAATACAGGTTTCTGAAAGATGCATTGCAGGTGTATGTGAACAGATACACAGTTATTAACACACGCAGTTTACTAAAAACATGGGATCAGTTTGTGTTAACCAACTCTCATGCTTAGTCAGAAATCAGTCCATAAATTCAACAAGATTGTAGAACTGTGGCTTAAGTTTCTGCTTAACCCCATTATTGAGCCATCTCAAAAAAAAGTAGGTTTAGGGGAATACTGTGGTGGTGTAGTGGTGCAGCGGTTAACGTTGTCACCTGACAGTAAAAGGTTCTCCTGTTTGATACTTGGCTGGGGTGTCTTCTGTGTGGAGTCTGCATGTCTTCTCTGCATTCAGTTGGGTTTCCTCTGGGTGCTCTGGCTTCTTTCCACATTCCAAACACATATGTCTGGAGCTTTTCTCCCTGGACCTCTGCTAAAATTAGACTGTTCTAGTCAGACTTTCCCAGTCAACAAATGTTAAATAAAATAAATAAAAATATTGGAGCCTGGTTTTGTTTATGGTAAAATTGACCTCTCATAGTTTTGACTTAACACGCCTGTCTATTAATGGGGAGAGAACTAAGAAACTAGTAAAATATTCACACACGCCCTTCTTGAAATGTCAGCCCTTATAAAGCAGAGAATCAACACTTTGAAAAAAAATGACCAAAATGCTAGAGAAAAACAAAAATCAAGCTTTGATATTCTCCTTTAAACATGTTTTGCTTGTCGTACAATCCTACCTCCCTAAAAAATGTACATATACCAACCCCAAGACTGTCATACCTTGGAGAAAAAAGAATATTCTGAGAAATGGCCATCTTAAACTTGATATATTCAAGTTTGTTTTTGGCCATTCAGTGTCCATATTTCAGGACTCAGTGAAGCAGGTCCTAATATTTCAAATGGTTACATACACGCACTCATACAGACCCCCTTGTGCATGCCCGAACATGCAAGAACCAAAACCACTTTTGCCAACCCAGCAAATGTAGTTCCGTGATTTAAACTCTTCTGTGAAACTGGATGTTAAAATGTTTTCCCATGGATGGCTGACAAGGAGAAAGAGCCACCAGGGAAAAGACTTGGCATGTACACATCTCACTGATCAGTTACTTCCATCCCATCTGTAAATGGGATTCAAGCAGTAACTGCTATTGGAAATGCACCTTTTGTACAATTATTTACCACATTGTCCTGAGTCTACAGATATTTTCTGCATCCTAATTTCCACTTCTCTGCTTCTGGTTACCATTCAGAACCAACTGTGATCCTGCATCACATTAAGAACACGCAAACGTACACATTATACACATGCGCACACACACATACAAGCATATCTACACCTGTCTATCTTTACTATGTATCATTATATAATAACTGATCAACATTTTACTTGGTTAAAATAGCAAACATCTACCAAACATGCCAAGCACTCATCAAACATAAAATGATGCATCAAAACTCAGTACATAGAAAAAGGAATCAATTTTCCTTTTCTGATGCACTACCCAAAACCTGACCAAATTAGTCTGAATAATGGTAGTGTTATGGGAAGGGCTTTTTAAAGTTAAGATAAACATCTGGGTGAGCGGCAGGGTTAAGGTTAGTGTTAGCAGACATTTCTAAGGTAGAGCAGGGGGATCCCTCACATGCATCTTAAATTAAAAAAACATAACATTACCACATTACAAAAGGCAGCTGAAACACTTGGCACACACAGACATGCCTGCACGTACACACACACACAAAATGTATCCCCTAAACCTAAAAACTCACAATCATGCACACACTCAGTTTATCCCCTTACTTAACCCTTATTCACCCACATGAAATAAACATCTGACAAAAAGTCAGTTTGCTAAATCATACATTTGAGCAAACAACCCTGCACTTTCAGCTGTTGATTAAAGCTACGGTAAAACAAATGCACAATATAGATAGAAAAGTTTGAGTGCCATTTAGGTGTTCATGGACACAGCTCTTTGTAAGTGGTCAGCAGAAAGGGAAAATGATGGAATGATAGAAGGCTGTTTTTTTTATTATTTTTTTTTTTTAAATGCCAGATTTTTCCTGTGTGCTATGACATGACAGTGATAAATGGGAACATGCCCTTCCCCATTATGGTGTTGTTTTGGACCTGAGATACGTAATCAGCAGATGGTTGGGGGGGTGCATTCTTCCATGTGGGGGATGCAGGGAGGTGCTTTCCTCCCTGAAAAAAAAATTGTTATGGAAATTTTACTGCTTTGGTGAGTGTGTGTGTGTGTGTGTGTGTGTGTGTGTGTGTGTGTGTGTGTGTGTGTGTGTGTGTGTGTGTGTGTGTAGGTGAATGAGGGTAAGATGATTTTCATTTGGCAGGTTGACTCATTGTTTGTGTTTTTATTCATATGTACATACAGACACACACACACACACATATATATATATATATATATATATATATATATATAATATATCTCCTTTGAGAAGGTGAAGGTCCATTTATTTGAAGCTCATTGAAACTCAACAATGAACTTAGAAATGAACACTAAAATGGGCCATGAAGTGGGGTAAGTACATTAGGGCTCATTTGAAAGCATGTCTGTTTCAATTGTTTTGTTTAGTTGGGTGATAGAGTACTGTGAACAGATAACTAGGCAACTCAATGAAACAAATGCCTCAAAAGATCTCTATCTACCTACACACACAGACACACAAACAAATATATAGAGAGATTGATAGCTAGATAGATATAGATGCATCCATCCACAACCCCAACCCCTTTTTTATTTTTAACATGGAGCCAGGGTGTCACTAACGGTGATACTCATCTAGTGCCATGGTAAACAGGACTGGGTAGCTAGCCGTGCAGAGGCTGTTCTAAAATACCACACACACTTGCATGCACTCTCATGCCAATTTAGAGTGTCCAGTTCACCTACTGCATGTCTTTGGAATGTGGGAAGAAACTGAGGAAACGGAGGACACGCAGACTCCACACAGAAGGCACCCTGGTCAAAAATCAAACCATAGCTATCTAGTAGAACAAGGAACAGTCTTTAGAGTCAGCTTTCTGTGTATTTTTTTTTTGAATGAGGAAAACTCAAATGAAAATAGCATAAAAAGGATATTTCCAAATTTCAATTTAACAAGTCCAGTTTTCCACAATACAGTACAGTGCTTTACCTCAAAGATGGCCAAAAACAAAAACTGTACATAAAAAAAAAAATCAGGTTTTCCTTTACAATTCTCTTTCCCACATAGGCAAATTAATTCTACCAGTTTCTCAGAAAACAGTTTCTGCTGCTGTTGTAGTCTTCAGAAACACTTTTCCCAGTTGTCTTTGTTTTAGGTTTATAGATCTCTGGAGGCACCTCTTCAGTATCCTCTCAACATACAGCTTAATAATTTGGAATCTAGCTTTTTCCATAGGTAGTGGACATTACATACCTCAAGATGCTTTTTCTATTCAGTGGTTGCAATCTGGGCCAGATCTAGCATTAGGTTACCTAGGCAGCTGCCTAGGGCCCCATGCTGGTGTGTGTGTGTGTGTGTGTGTGTGTGTGTGTGTGTGTGGGGGGGGGGGGGTGGCCACAACATTACATTAAAAAAAGTTTTCTTACTTTGCTCGGTGACCCCCCTACCATGTACTGTCACTTAAAGAATTAAAAAAAAAAAGTTTTTCCCACTGTCACTTTTGCTAAGGGAGCTGAGGTTTGACTTTCCTTTTGGAATGGTGAAACAGGTACAGTGTTGCTGCTGCTTTCACTTTCAGAATGGGCAGTGTGTGTTGTGGGTGTATGTGAAATGCCCCCACTTATAGTGCTTGCTGAAAGTCAAAATCTGTGCCACACGTACAGAGATCCAACTGTCAGACGCAATTTTGTAGATAAAAACTCAAGATCTGGTGCACACAATACATTTTGATGCAAAACCTGCTGTTCTGTTAATTTGTAAGTGATTTAGAGTAGTCTGACAGATAAGATATAGGGAGGTCAAAATGAGATGTAGGTGCTCTGCAAGCAAATAAGCCTGCCCCCCCCAAAAATAAAACAAAGTGCTATATGAAATGATGCATCTGTTTTTTTGTACAAGTTGCAGACTTTTAAACAAGAGCTACTGCTGCAGCATTTTTATTTTCTAACTGTTTTGCTTTATTCGTTGCACTAATGTAAAGAGTATGCATATTGACATATATATTACCAGGCAGTTCATATTTCTTACACTCTCATAAATGTTCTTCTATTTAAACATTGCTAAACCTGGCTGGATCTTATCGTATGATGCTAGTGATCTTTATGCAGTTTCATGAAGTTCAGCCAAAGCTACCAATAAAGTACATGTAATTTATTTCTTCATAACAATAAGGGGTGTACCCAGTCAAAGTGGCTGTGGCTGTAAATCTTGGTGGTAGTAGGGCCTCTGTGCATGAAAGTACCTTATGTTCTTATCTGTTCATTTTTAAATAGTCTAAGCTGGCATTGTAGGGTGCGCGCGCGTGTGTGTGTGTGTATTATGTTGGCATACTTTTGCTAGTGTGTATTTGAGTGAAACAAATTTGAAATATGTGCTTTTGGTCATTATGTTTTATTTTTTTTTTGGCACAGACATCTGAGAAGGATGCAGTCAAAAATGTAGCTATAATTGCTGGGTTTGGGGGATGTTCTGATCCTACCGAGTTGATAAAGTTAAAAAGAGATTAGTCAGTCCTTGAAGAACTAGCAATAAAATCTGAAGTAAAAGTTTTAAATTAAATCCAAATCTCTGTTAATAATTGTAAAAGTAAAGCAAAAATAGAATGCTCACCAACAGGCTTGAGCAGTGTTTATGGTAACTGTGGAGAGAGAGAGCCAAGTAACAGAGCACTGGAATTTTGTGGGGGCTTAGGCCTGATCCATTACCCTGCCTAAGGCCCCATTTGAGCATGATCTTTCTTGGTTTGCTTGCCAGCTCTGTACTTCTCTGTCAAGATACAACCTCTGGTAAACCACACAATGAGCACTGTGTTTTCCAGGCACTGTGCCACATGGGTCCCCCAAAGTGTAGTCCCACTGTCTAGCATTTTCAAATGGAACATAAGCCTGAGACATCCACATTTGACTGTCTGCAATTTGGATGATATTGGGTCTTGAACCTATAGGGTGGAAGGTCAAATACCATCTGAAACATTTGGGTTTAAGTCCTTCGAACAGTAGTTATTACAAAAGGGTGTGTTCAGTAATTAACACAGTAGAATGAGTGGATAATCCTTCATGATGGCAAAGACCCATTTTATTGCAATGCAGTCTCTTTCTATAGCCAGGTATGGTCTGTCAGCATCGATTGATTAATTTTCTATTTTTATGTCAAATGGGATGCAAATACTTATCTATAACCAGATACAAGAAACTTGTAACTTAATGACATTTGAATGCACAAATATTTGCTTTAGAAAAGTCTGGAACTGTTAATATTGACCTTGAATACAGCATATCTTTTATTTGCCTAGATATCCACTTAGATTCAGTGAACACTTATCCTTTGATTCAGGAGGGAAGTAGAGGTCACACAATCAGAAATACATTTACGTGTCTTTTGTAGTCATAGGCATGGTCCAGTTTTGCATTACGTCAGTTTTCTTGACCTATTATCTCTTGTATTATCACACAGGGGTGATAACGTGCTTCTGACATCCCTAGCTTGTGCTTAGCTGGGTTAGCAATTAACCAAGCTTCAAAGTGGTGATATGAAACAGTTTCAATTTTAAGGAGATGTCTTTCCAGATCTTTAGAAAACACTGCTACATAATTCAAGTAGGCTGCGGAAAATCTGATATGGAGGTCTATTTTTTTCTATCAGTTTCTGGAATATTGCACATGCTGTATGGAGCCCAAAAATGCAAGACTCTGTAATGTAAAATTCCATCAAGTGTAGAAAATGCAATTTATTTTTCTTTGACTTATGGAGCTAATAGAATTTGCAAATAGCCTTTGGCTGTTTCCCAAATGTACAAAAAAACTAGCATTGTCCTATTTTGCAACCAGTTTGTCCATCTGGGGCATGAGGTATGAATTAAATTTAGATACCCTATTTATGTTTTGAACTAATTGCAAACTCTTATACAGACCAATCAGGATTGGGGACATGGCTCTTAACTGATTATACAAATGTACCTACAATGTCCATTTCTATTATGTCGTAAAGGACTCCATAACATATAAGAATATCATAAAACTGTTACGACATGTTGTTTGACATTCTAGCCAATCCGCACAAACATTTCTACATCCTTCACAACATCAGGCCAGTGCAATCTAACTCATGTCTTTTGCCTTATTCTAAATTTCCACCCCATAATATGGATATATGCTACCTTCATTACAAGCATTCTGAAATGCTTTGGAAGTAATAACTGGCTAGGTAATTGTTTTTTATCTTTAGACACCATGTAGAGGTGATCAGTTCGTATTTCAAAATATCGGTATATAGTGTAAATGTTCTCTATATTGTCTTCCCACTGGGTCTTCTTGAAATAGATATTACTTATCTGAAGAGCAGTCAAGTCCATGTTGTTTTCAGTCATTTGATGTGACATATTGAATGTGGACTTTTTCTGTAAAAAAAGGCACACATTTCCCCTTCATTTAGTTCATATAACTCATGAAAATTATTTTGTTCCAACAATACTAGCAATTTGACTTTCTACTTTAGTAGTTAACATGCTTTTTTTATACATTGAGAGTTGTTTCTGTTTTTCAATGGCTCTCTATTGTAATTAGTAAGTGTACGTTCTACAGTTATGAAAAAATATGAAAATACAGGAGAACAGTGAATGCTAAGCATTGCTGTTGCTCTTTAAACTTGCTCTTGCAGGAGAGCAAACCTCCATGCCCCACAAACCTGTATATACCAAATCCAAGATCAGTATACCTTGAGGATAGGAGAATACTTTCAGTAATGACAATCTTCGGCTTAGCCCATCATCTTCTTCATTCAATCTTGCTATTCTAGGACTTGCACAAATGTGTTTTGGAACATCAAACAGTTAACAAAATTGTCATCTCAAGCAAACCTTGTCAGTGCTTAAGAGGATCCTATTTGCAAGATAAAAGTCATGTAATGGTACAATGGTTCTTATTCTTCTCATAAAATTAAGAGGCATCACTATTGCACGTCAGTAGGTATCCCCATATAGCACATCACTCAGGGAAAGTTTCCTTCCTTTCTAGAGTGGGAAAAACATCGGCTTTCAGGTTAATTAGTTTAGAAATTCACAGTTTATAATAAAACTGTATTCTTCTGCCTGCTGTAGTCAACAAGTGTATTATTTAGAGATGCACCACTGACATTCTTTAGAGTATGATTTAATTTTTTTTTATGTAGATTTACTTACATGGAACAGACAGGGAACAATATAAAAATTATTCTGCTGAAAGTCCAGTTCAACAATTATAGTGTTCCAAAACGCAAAGCTCTTTCCACAAAACTGAACAGACAAAAACAGTATTTAAAAAAACATTTCCTTTCAAGACTGTTTACCCTATAGGCAAGGGTAATTTCACTTGTCCCTCAGAACAACAGTTTCTCTTCCTTTTACAGTGTTCAGGGACACCTTCCAGAATGCCTTCACTTTTCACATGTAGCTTCTCTTAACACAGATGTCAGGAATCTGATTCCATCCATAGGTAGTGACCATTACAATACTGACAATTACCTGCTCTTTATTAGTTGTTATAGGACTTGACTTATAAATATCAAGCAAAAAAACAATATCCAGATTAGGACAGTATGAAAGTCCACAAATTATCAAAGGAAGCCAAATGGACATGCTTTCATCTTTTGTAGGAGACGGTTCAAAGCTTTGACAATTTTTTTTTAGATATTAATTCTTTACTACTAATGGACTTCAGTCAGCAAAGGATCTGC
The DNA here is from genome assembly GCF_019279795.1 of Protopterus annectens. NCBI lineage: Eukaryota > Metazoa > Chordata > Ceratodontiformes > Protopteridae > Protopterus > Protopterus annectens. The sequence goes on along the minus strand of NC_056731.1, from coordinate 997,486,350 downwards.
AGTTTGAATGGCACATGTTTCCTGGCCAGTAAGGTAAAATAAGTGTGCTAGATCACAGAGTAGCAGGATGACGCCATCTGCATTTGACCACTGAAAAGCTGATAAACTGAATTTTGCAAAGAAAGGAATAGTAGAGGAGAAAGGATGCACATAACAGCTGATTAGCTGCAGACCGAAAGAATTAAAAGCTAACCACCTTGTGACAGAAGTGTGGTCCAGGCGATCACTCTCACAGAAAAAAAGCACGCTGTTGGCAAGCTAAAGTAAGATGAACATACAAGGTAAACAACTAATTATAAAGTAAGAAGGTTAACCAAAAGGAATCAGCAAAACTATTGAAGAATCAGTGCATTAAGTGCATTTTGGGTTTTTGCAGTACTTATATTCACTGCAGTGCTTTGTTTCAGAGGATATAAACCAGTGCTGCTATAACTAGTAACTACACACTGAACAAGGGCATCCTTTTCACCAGCCATCCTCCTCCTTCAGGAAAAAAAGTAATAAGTTTTATACTTCTGGTCTTTTTTTAGGAGTAGAAGACAGCATCTTCATTTGCAGTACATCACATGCCATTAATATGTCAAATTCCTACAAAGTGCATTATATTCTTCTTAGGCAAAACATTTTCTCAGTTATATACAAAACATACAACATTATTTGCAGGACACATTTGTGGTGCACAGCCAGGCTGATAAGGCCCTACTGCTCATTAGCTTAGTATACATATACAAGAAATAAATATATCTATGCAAGCCAATCATCCTAGGCTAAATTCTATTTCTTATTATTGTGGTATTCAATGGTATACAAGCTTAAGTGATTCACCCACATACTAGATTATGTTAGGAATATTGCTCAAAAGGAAAGAAAATTAATTAGAAAGTATTGTTTTGAAAAACAGTTAATGCTTTCCTAATTAGCTGTGCTACTCATTTTGAAAACAGATAAATGGTGGTTTTAGGCAGATAAGTGGTGGTTTCAGTCCATGCATTGTAAAAGCAAAATGCATTTATGTGCTGCATATTCATACTGTGTAAGAAAACATGAGAATATGCATGTTTGCTGTGAATTTGTGCTAAAGAAATTTGCATTAAGAATGCTTTGTAATTAAAATATCAAACAAATGAAAATTGAAATGGGGGTTTGTCTTTAACAAAAATACAACAGATATATACTTTAGCTATTTAAATATGCAGTACTTCCCAGTAAATACATCCATTCTCTTCCCCAAAAGATAGCAGCATTCCTTTCCACCCATACGACTTAGACATAACTGTGATGAAAGGGAAATAAATAATGAACAGAGTACTGTATTCTGTTTCAATGTTCTTAGATCTATATCTGCCTATGGTGAGCTATATCAGTGACTGACTAATGGTGATCATGCAACTACCCTTTGCTTTTACACACACCATGCCTTCCCTTACATATCACCACCTTCTGTGGTCATCTCCTGATTTCTGAGATAATACTGTCTACTCCTCAAACTTGACAAGCCACGCCAGTATTCATTTAAAATTATTAAATAATGCCATTTGCTTTCACATAGTCTACCTTCCCAGCTTATACTCTTAAGAATGATCACATTTGATCATTTGTCTTAATAATGTACAATAGAAAACAAAATAATGATTTTAATGTATATCAACATGCAGTTTTCATACATACACATATATGGACCAGGTTAGCAAGAAGATTCATAAAATCTGTCATTCCCTCCCACACAAAATCTGCTTCTCACCTCATACCCCAGTTTTCTTCAGATTGCAACAGTAAGATATTTCAGATAACAGCTATAAATCTAGACAAAAATAAATATAAATGTTACATTATTCCTGTAATTGGTCAACTGCTGGAATCAGCAAAGTTTAAGATGGAGAGACCAAAACCTGATAAAAAACTGGAAGACAACTGAAAGATGTAAATCAATAAGGGAATAAACAAATAGCTAAATGGACAAATAAATACCTACATAAATAAATAAATCCAAATGTTGCCTCATTCCTACAATCGACTGACCACTGACAAAAATAATGGGCTTTGTACACTGTACTTAGTAGAAGAAAGCCAAGTGATTATATGCTACTAATAATGAGCCCATTTTGTCTGCTTTCTAGAGTTAGGCAATTTCCCTGTTTCAGCTTATCACATTCCTGATACATTTCATGAATAGCTGTTAATAAGGTATTTATATGCAATATAAATGAAGACTAAGCTTTGGCAAAATTTTTGGTCCATGAACGGCACAGATTTGAAACCCCAAATTTATCAGGTATTTGACTAGATCCCACCATACTCAAAAAACTGCAGTATAGATCTTGACATCTGCTGCCTGATCTGCAACATGAATTCTTTAAATGTCATGGGTTGCACACTCCATGAACTGGGTAAAGGTGTGAATAAAGGGGAGTGAATAAAAGGTTACACAGTCAACAGATGCAGCCAGAGATATGATTCATAAGCAATATTTTTTTTTATTGCAGTACTTGTAGTGTGCAGGCAACTCAGATTAAAACAGTAATATTTATGAACATTGCTGCTGCCAGGCCCTGCACAGAATGATACTCAGCCTTATGAAGGGATGCAGACTGAAGGAAGCTAAGCAGGCAGCCAGCTGAAAACAAATCATGACCAATACCTTATACATTAAAGCAGAGCTGATAAATCATGACCAATGCTTCACACATTAAGGGATGGCTAATAAATCACAACCAGTACTTCACACATTAAGGCATGGCTAATAAATCATAACCAGTGCTTCACACATTAAGGCATGGTTAATAAATCATGAACAATCCTTCACACATTAAGTCATAGGTTCATAGGCTCATATGTAGAAACTAGTCTAGCTACCCCTGGAGGCCATTTTAAATCTAGCCAATTATCCCATTGGTTAGAATTACCCATACCCAGTTCCAAGCTCTATGTTTAGATAGTATCCATAGGACAGTGATTAGTTTTGGGTGAGATAGCGATTATTTCTAGGTAATACAATTCAGTGTTTATAAGCGTCTTATTGTAGGAAGAGAATGTAGGTGCTCCTTTGTCCATAGGTAGTACAGGGGCAATACTGGGGTAAATTTCCTCAGTCCCAATAATAGATCCAGGTTATGATTGAATATGGACAGGGGTGAACTCTTTTACATGGAGGGGAAGTTTGTTCAAGAGTAGTGGTGACCTCCGAGAGACTGCCTGTACCCATCTCTCCAATCTATTCTGTTCAAGTTACAGAAGATGTTTAGCTCCCTGAAATGAGTATTTCTGATACCAGTTGACTTGTGTATGTGCAAAAAGTTCATCAATAAAAAAGGGACAGGGGATGTCTTATAAGCCAGATACAGGTCCCCTATCAGCAGTCTGTAGGATACTGAACACAGTGACAATGCTTTGAGTGAGATCAGTGTAGGACTACTTATGTATTCTCTTTGAGAGGAACTTCTGTGGACATTTGTGTTACTGTATTTACCTGCACAATGAATGGGCTGATTAGAGCAGGGAAAGGAAGACAATAATGTCCCTGCATCTGGAGCCTATCCTTTTGCATATAAGCTGCACAGTATAAAATGACTTTCCTACCACTGTGGACACATATTGGCCAAAAGTAAGGTTATTGTAATCATATATTCACAAATCCCAAGCTGGGGTGCATTGTCAATGTGGTAATTTCCTGGGGTAGTGGCCTTTTCAAATGATACAATAATGCACTTCTTGACATTTAGTTTTAGTCCAGGGCTCTGGCACCATTTATTTGTTTGGGACAAGTCTTCCTACAGAATGGCTTAATCATTTGGAGATTCAGTGACTGCTCCTAACTTGCAGTCATCCACCAAATTTGTCAGCCAGAGACCCTTGGTGTTTGTCTTTACTTCAGAGAAGTAGATGCCAATTAGGCTAGGTCCCAGTACTAAGCTCTGTGGGGCTCCACTGGCGACTGTTCTTTTTGTAGAGGTAGTCTCCCCTACCCTGCTTTCCAGAATCCTGGTTTCCCCTATCCTGCTTTCTTGAATCCTATGTATGAGCCAGTTGGCAATCCACTAGGTGACACAGGGGTTTCTTCCTAACTGGAAAACAAAAGACAAAAGGACATCCTTCTTCCTTCTAAAATGAGATGTGCCAAAGGTCAACACCATCAACCCCCTTTTCCCATTTTCTACATGGATCGAGGTGTTGTGTCATGGTTACCATCTCTCTCTCCTGCCTTCTTTGACACTCATGTCTGACTGCTACAGATCTCTCTCAAAATCCATCCATGTCTTTGCTGGACACTCCTTTCCTCTTGCCTTCTTCCTGTCTGTCCCAAATCATCTTCACCTTCTGTGTTTCTGCAACATGCATTGAATCTCTATAATCTGTTCTTTTTCACCTTTTCTACAATTGGAGCTACTTTGGCTTCTGCTCTTATGTCTTCATTTCTTTGCCTGTCCCACAGTGTGCATCCTACCACCTGTCTCAGGCACTTCCATCACTTCTAGCTTCCTCCGCTTCTCTGCCCAGGTACCATACTGTAGAACTGGTCACACCACTGTTTTGTACTCCTTGCTTTTCAGCTTCTTTGGCATTCTTCTATCATATACTACACCTGACACACTGTCAGTTGGTTGTAACCCCTCTGACTCTAGCTTTGACCTCCTCATGGGTTCAGAGGTTCATAGATAGGTACTAGGCTATTGGCCTTAGGGCCTATATAAGCCTAGCCAAAAAGGTACCCTGGCTGTCACCACCCAAGAAAATTACTTTCCTGTGCCCCTGTCAAGCAGAGCTACAGAAGTGATCCCCGGGGTGAATTTCCTATTTCCCATCCAATCATCAAGATTTTTTTTGAAGAGTGGTAATGAGGAGCTCTGTTTGACATAGGTTGTCTGTTCCAGAGTATGGGAAGTCTCTGGGACAAGAATCTATCCCTCCAGCATATTCTGTTTATTGTGGTGACAAGGTTTAGGTCCCTAGAGCGTGTAGCTCATAGGGATTGGGATTTCTTTAAGTGGAGCATGTCCAACAGCTCTGGGTTTGACATAGCTTTGTATGTTAGGCAGAGATCGCCTCTGAGTAGGCGATATGCGACGGAGTAAAGCTGGAGTTTTTTTAGACTGTCTGCATAGGGCATCTGTTTGAGGCCAGTAATTCTCTTTGTGAGGTATTTCTGTGGCCTTTCCAGTTGTTGTAGATATTTTGTGAGGTACATACCAAAAGGGGCGTTGTACTCTATAATGGGTCTAATGAGTGATGAGTAGAGAGGAACAATTACCTCTTTTTCTGGATGAGAAACCTTTTGTGATGAGGTGTGCCATGTAGAAGGGTTTCCTGACCACTGTGATAATGTGATTATTAAAGGAGAGACTACTGTCCACCTGTGTCCCAAGGTCTCATCACACTTTCGGTGTTAAGTATACTACCACCTTTGTTGTAGTTCATGGGTACAGAGTTTTTACCAAAGTGGATGACAATACACTTTTTGGCATTGAGCTTGAGGCCATGGCTTTAACACCAGGCATATGTTTCAGTGAGGCCCTCTTGTAGGATGTCCACATCGTTAGGAGTTTTGATTATGGCTCCTAGTTTGCAGTCATCTGTGAACATAGGCAAAGACCTTCTGTGTTAGACTGTACTTCAGAGAAGTAGATACCAAACAGGAAAGGACCCAGGACTGAACCCTGTGGTACTCCACCTGCCACTAGTCTGAAGTCTGATTTGGAGTCTGCTACTTTCACAGTGTGGGTTTTGTCAGTAAGCCAGTTGGCAACCCATCTTGTGACATAGGGATTTATACCTAGTTTAGTGAGTTCATCTATCATTCAGACTTCCTTTCCCCTCAACCACCCCACCCAGATACTTGCAGCTCTTAACCTGTTTCACAATTTTCCCTTCTGTCTCAGTTTTCCAGCTTCTTCTGAACTCTACCATATGCTGCCATTACAACTGTTGTATCAGTGACTGTCATCCCATTTGCCTTCAGTTTTGCATTCCATAAGGCTACTCTTTGCTGAAGCTCCTGCTCAGAGTCTGCCTATAATGCCACATCATCTGCAGACAGCAACTTTGGTAAGCTGGCCCCTCTGACCTGTTTGCTAATTTAGTCCATCACCACTATAAACAGCAATGGGCTCACAGCTGTACTCTGGCGCACATCCACTCCTACTTTTTACCCCACTGAGTGACTGAACAGTTTGTACTTGAGTCATTGGGTCCTTCTTCATAGTTTGCACTAATTCTGATAATGTTTCTGGGACTTTGAACCACCACAAGACAGACCAAATCAGCTTTCTGAGAGGTGTGCATATGTTTGGTCATATACATCCTGAAGGGGATTACACCCAATGATGGGTCTGATAAGGGCTCAATAAAGTGGCACAATGTTTTCCTTAGACCTGGATGCCATGCCCTTACTTATAATTTGGGCAACATAGAATAATTTTCTTACTATTGGGCCACATGTTGATCAAAGGCCAGATTACTGTGTACATAATGTACCCAGATACCCAACAACTGGGTTACCTGTTAGGGGCGTCTTATTAATGTAGTATTTAGCCTAGGTGGCAGTTTTCCCAAAAGACCCTATAATGTATTTCTTGGCATTGAGTTTTAATCCATGACTTGGGCATCTGTCATTTGTCTATGGTTGTGTCATGGGGGAAATTATTATAGCTCCTAATTTGCATGCATCTATGAACTTGGTCCGCCAAAGGCTCGACGTTAGCCTTTACCTGTGAGAAGTAGCTGTCAAATAGGAGTGGTCCCAGCACAGAGCCCTGAGATACACTGATAGTGACCAGTCTCTTAGTGGAGGTGGTATCACCAGTCCTGACTTCCTGGGTCCTGTCTGTGACCCAGCTGGCAATCCAGCAAGTTATGTATGGGGTTTATGCCCAGTTTGGTGTTTGTCAGCTATACCAAGTGGGGGTATGGTATCGAATGCCAGGTCCAAGTAGGTGGTATGCAAGATTTTCCCCCATCCTCTATTGCCTTGGTGACGTTCTCAAAGTCGTCCATTATGTTTAGGAGGCATATGATCTTCTCTTGACAAAGTCAAACTAGGCTGCATCCATTTTCTGAAGGTTGCCTATATCTTTGTAGATCATTTCCATGATAATTCATTACATGGCTTTGCATATTAGACTAGTCAGACTAATAGGGCTGTAATTTCTGAGATCAGTTGATAGTGAACCTTTGTGAAGTGGCAAAACCATTGTAGTCCTCCATTCTCATGGTGCAAAGCTTGTTTTGAGGTTATAGTGGAAAAGTGACTCAAGTGGTCCTGATAGGTCATCTGTTCCAACTATTTGTAATGCATCCCAGGATACTGTTAGTACTCACTGAGGCAGTTTTTAGCCCTAGCAAGCAAGGACCTGCTCCATGTAAATAGTTGGGGAGGGGTTATGCTAGTATGTATTTCATGGAGGGAGGCAGGGGGAGTGGAAGGTGAAGTTTGAATTGAATTTGTCAGCCAACAAACTCACAATGTTGCTCTGATCAGTGAAGGTGGCACCATTGACCACCAGTTCGGCTTACTGATGTGTGCTGCCTTTGAGGTTTTAGACATAGCTGTAGAAGGCTTGTGGTTGTCCTTAACCTATGAAGTTATCTTGACCTCATTAATTGGCCTTGTACTTATTTAGTCCTCTTAGTCTCCTGTTTAGTTTAGAGAACTCCTATCATTATGGTAGTTGCTCAGATTTTAGCCATGACCTTTTTTCCTTTTGTATATACCCTATTAAGGTTAAGATTCCACCAGTGCGGTTTGTTTTTAGAGTTTATTTTCAGTTACTTCTAGTACTTACAGCAGCCTCTATACAGCCATTTATATGGTTGTACAGCATCTCTTTGAACAGTTCTGCAGAGGCTGTTGTGACTTCAGAGTTGGAAGGGACATTGAATTTTGATAAACTCTAAGTTTAGTTTGCTTTGGGATAGTTTGCAACTTTTGCTGGGGTTACCAAATAGATTTTTATTTTGAAGGAGACAGCCTTGTGGTCTGACTTCACCAGTGAGGAAGTGACACTTGGGGGTGGGGGTGCAACATTTTCCCATATTTGTGAGCACTAGGTCCAATACGTTTGAATGTCTGGTGGGTGTGTGCACTATCTGGTCAAGGGTGTTTATGTTAAAGTCCAGGAATTGTTGTGCCTGAAAGTATGAAGCAGTATATATTTCACAGTTTACAGAGGGTATTTAAAATGTCCCATGAATAGCCTACTTGGTTTAAGGTTAAGTGTCTCCAGTCAATCAAGGTAAAGGCTGTGGGATTCTAGGGACATAGAGGGTGAATTACAGCTTGCTACGAAATAGTATGGGACTTTGTCTATGGTGACTTGCATGTGGATAAATTCTAAGGCATCGTCCTGTTTAACCAATGAAGTTATGCTTGTTACTTATATGGACTGAGACTCTTCCACACTTTGTCCCTGTCTGTGCATTTGATGGTCTAATTGTGTGGACAGCACTGAAGCCTTGCACTGCTGGATTACTTTCTGCAGATTTAAACCACATCTTAGTAATGGCACATGTGTCTATTCTCCAGAGTGAGGACAGCTTGTAGGGTGTAGAGTTTCTTGTTTAGGCTAAAATCTTTGATTACCATGTATCCTCTGTTGTACTGAAGACCTTTCTATCACACAGCTTATATATAAAGGTATTGTATACAGGTCCAGGGATGTAATCATTCCACTGCACTCTGCCCTCGTTAGGCTGATCATGGAGTATAATGTTCCTTTCTGTATTCAATTGTCCAAACACTTGTAACAATTGGAATGAAGACAATGTTTACTCACTAAAAAAAAAAAATCAAGGTTTTAAATCATAAACAATATGCTGTCTATCTCAAAGCCATGTCCCTTTTCTCAGTATTATATAGGCTACTCAAAGGTGACCTGTACCTCAAACATAAAACTTCAACAGACATTCTGTCAGACCTATTACACATTCACAAGTCCAATGGTAAACACTTGATCAAAGGACCCGAGTCTTTTGAAAATAAAATGGAACATCTTGGTGGGATAGGTGTGTATCACACAATGCCACTTCTATGGAACCATCATTCACTCCACATAAGCAAACTACTTATTTTACTTTATTTAAGCATAACTTGGATGAATTAATTGGTAAATACAAATTTACTCCCTGTTTAGCACCCTTGTACTTCATGGAAAGAGAAAATGTGTAAACGCCCCAACATAGCATTCTTTGGCTCATCTCTGGCTTATTTCTATGTAAAATGTAAGGGCTAAGAACTACCAGGAAATTTAAGGCTAGACTTCCTATGGTCATTTTGAAGATATGTGAAGGCTGCCAGCCTAGCCAGATAGAATTTTGTAGATAATTCTATCGTTTGTAAATAATATAAGCTACAGGCTTGTTCTCTTAAATGGAAGAAAATGCTGTTAAATGTGAAACTGCAAAAATGTAACAGTGAACTCTGCTGTAGGAAGGCTGACAAGTCAAGCATTGTGTAATTGTTTGGTGCCAAAACTCGGAGCAGAGATGTCTAAATGAAGGAATTTTTCCTCTTGTTTTGAGGCCATAGTTAATGGCTAGAATTTACATGTATAATTTCTTTTATTGCTCTGGCTTCCTGACCAGCTTCAATATCAAAAGGGCTATTAACATCTGAGTTTCTGTTAGCCTGGGAAAACAGAAAATTGTTAAGAATGGTGTAATGTGAAGCAGCACTGTGTTATCAATTTAAAGAGAGAGAATCAGAGAGCATTTAGCATTTGTCTTGAGAACATCCAACTCACCAGTATCTGCCTGTGTTCTGTATGTAAGTAGGATCTTAGACTTTAGTGTTTCTCTTAAAATAGCTAGGAAATAGAAAGATTAGACTAAGTGATTTTCTGTGCTGATGTCAGATGTTTTTAAGCATTTTCCTATGATCTCTGAACTCTTGACTAGCACTGTGTAGTAAGAAGTATTGTCTTGCGTTTTATTTATTATTAAATATTTTTAAACCTTTCAACTGTGGCTGATTTGTATAGAGATAATTTAAGCTGTAGAGTACATTGCATGTATATAGCGATATTGTCCAAGTCACTCCAATAAGCTTTGCTGCTCCAGTCGCACTTACCATTTGGATAATAATATTGCACAGCAATAACTGGACACCCTTTGTTAAGGGCCTTTTTAATAGCTGTTATTAGTGGGTGGTGGCAGCTGGTACTATCTTTTAGACTGGGCAGAAAGGGGACACAGCTGGAGAATCTGTGCCAGTCTTCGCTAGGGGTGTCTGTGTGTTTGTATCTAACTCACATCTCAAAGTGTGTGCGTGTTTCAGCTACTTGAGCAGGGACACAAAGCACTGCTTGGATAGAGAGGGTGCTGGAGGTTTTAGCTTTCCCACTAGGTTGAGATCTCGATCCTATAGCTGTGCCAATAGAGAGTCTTATGGGGGATCTGGAGCGATAGGGAGATACCAGCCCCAGACCGACTGTGATCTGTGTGTGTTCTTAAGGGAAATTGTACTTTACTGTGTATGTGTATTTGTTATCCCTCCCAGTGAAGTCTAAAATAAGATTCAAAATTGTAATTTATTTCATATACTAGTAGTAAATACTTCCAAACCGGTTTCAGCTATCAAGCCTTCATCAGTGGGTAAAGTTTCCCCTCTATTAAGAGTGATGGGTATTTATACATATCCCCAACCAATGGAAAACATGGTATAGCCCAACCAAATGGTTAAAGTGCATTTTTATGTTTCAAACACAAAATAAGGTTCAAACATAGTATTTAATACATCAAAACCAATAATATTTATATAATGGTGGAACAAAAAATAAACAATAAAAATATAAAATAAGTTTGGAGGAAGCTAATTATATCAAGTTGTGTGTATGAAGAAAAGAAAAATAATGCTCTAGAGTGCATCATGTTTGTCATATACAACTTGGCTAAGAGACATCTTCTGTACGTCTCATACATTGCTTTCTTAATAAAAGAACTTAAGTGAATTTAGTGTATGTTGGTTAATTATAACATGTATTCTAATATATATATATATATATATATATATATATATATATATATATATATATATATATATATATATATATATATATTTGTATATCTTAATATATAATATATGAGCATGTCATGTAAAGAGACAAACATCCTATCCAATTCTCTATTATTACATAAAATCTAGAGTTCTAACATATACTAATGGCATGTCCTATTTTGTAAGATGTTTATACAAAGGACATGCTTCATCATATCAAGCAGCTACATACATATTTGTGTACTTATAGGCATTTTTGAACCCAAAAAAGGACTAGCCCACAGTAGCAACCAGCTAGTCAATTGATCCAAATATATACACAGTCTTAAAACTTAGCAAATGATTATAAAATCATATATATGAATTACAAACATTTATTTCAATTTGTATGTATGTATGTATACATATATATATATTTATATTTATTTATTTATATATATATATATATATATATATATATATATATATATATATATATCTATATTCCTGTGTCATATATTGGTACATGATTTAAAAGGACTTATGTTTTCTCTGATTACTCAATATATTTAAGCAAAAGACATGCTCTACTTAGGCATAATATATTCACAAATATACAACTACACATAACCTTATGGAGGCCTACAGAAAAAATGATTCACAACTACCACTAGCTAATAAGTTCTTGTAATAAACATAACATCTTCGAGCTATTTACAAGTGATCATTAAGACAGGGGCGAAAGAGTCCCCCAAGATTGATGATTCAGTATTTCTCTTTGTGGTTTAAGATGCAAGTCCAATAATCAATGCTAGGTGCTGAAATGGTTCCTCCAAAGGCACACACAAGCGAAGCAAAAACAGAAAAGTCCTGGAAGAACACCGCTGGATGCTTCAAGTAGTAAAAATAAGAACTTTTAATAAAAGCTGGTACAAAACAGATAAGCGCTTTCGGGTTGGTAGCCCTTCATCAGATGAATAACAGACATCAAAACTCACAATTTAAACAATACATCTTCCAATCAGCATCTAGTAAAACACCCGCCTATTTTTCAGGGTGGGTTTCACTGGGATGACATCATTAAGACCCGGCCCCCTGTGGGCCATCAGCTGTATAATCCATCTAGACTCAATTAATTCAGTTAATTGTTTGATGTTTCCTCCCCTTCTACCCAAACTAACATTAACTATAGCCCTAAAGCTAAAATTGTGTGTGGGATTATCTTGAATATGTCTAAAGAGGGCATTGTGCTGATCACTGTTTCTAATGGCAGATAAATGCTGTAGGATCCTGACTTTAAACATATTGTTGGTTTTGCCCACATAAAAACAAGGGCAAGAACCACAATTGGCCAGATAAACAATGTCCTTTGTTCTACATGTAGCCCTGGCTTTTAAAGAAAAGATTCTACCTGAGACAGGATGCAGAAAAGTAGTGTCCTTATTGATAAAAGCGCAGGCCTTACAAGTACCACAAGGTACGGTGCACCTGCTTGTGACTTAAAACTCAGTTTTTTGGAATAATACTCTCCACATAACAGATCTTTTAAGCTCTTGTTCTTCCTGTATGCAATACAAGGGCTAGATCCTGCTAAACCCCTAATCCTATCATCACTTACTAGAATGTTCCAGTTCTTTTTAACAATCTCACCTATATCCTTAATGTTACTACTATATGTGAACATTACTTTAGGTTTAGGAATATTGGTGCCATTCTTGGGAGTTACATTATGTTCATCTATGGGACGATGCATCCAAGGTCTATACACATGTTTCCTCTTGTGTTTACTTCCAGGACTTTTCTGTTTTTTGTGGTTTAAGATGGTATGCCAACCTTGTTGGTTACTTCTGTTTCCTGTAATTTTGTCAATAACCATGAACATAAAGTTTGCAGTAGTGTGTTTAGTAGTGTGTCCATATAGAGTATTGGTTTCTTTTCTGATATCACTTTTGTGTTCAGTCATTCTTATTCTAAGTGAGCGAGAAGTCTGGCCTGTATAGAAAGCTTTACATTGGCAAGTAGCTAAATAAATGATCCAAGTGCTGCTACAATTTCCAAATGCTCTGGAATTATACACTCTATTAGTGTTTGCACTGGTAAATTCTTTCAATTTACTTACGTGTGAGCAAGAGCTACAATGACCACATGGGAAGGTGCCCAAAAGTTTGTCTCCAGTCATAGTCATTTGTAGATATATAGCACCCCCACTATCCTTGTGCTTATAATGAGAAGAGAGACCCCCCAATGTTTTTCCACGTCTAAATGAAAACATACATTTAGGGCCTAATAGTTTTCTTAATTCATCATTGGCCAATAGTATATTCCAATGGCTATTCAATATGTTCTTAACATTGTGATTCCTTCCATATGTGGTCACAAACCTGAGTGGATTCTTCCATGGTAGTTGTTCATTTTTTATATTGTAACAAAATGTTTCTATCTTGGATAGTGGACCATTCACTTGCTCTATGTATATCTGATTCTCTATATCCCCTGTCTCTAAATCTATGGTAAAGATCTAATCTGGCTTGTTCAAAGTCTTGTTCAAATGAACTAATGTGTTTAATATGCATAAATTGGGATTTTGGTATACTCCAGATGGTGTGGTTAGGATGCATACTTGATGCATGGAGCAGAATGTTATATTGTGGATATTTGCAGTACGTCTTGGTACTCAAAGTATGATCTATATTTCTGTATATTGTGACATCCAAAAAATCAATGGTATCATGATTCCAGGTTGCAGTAAACTCAATGCCCCATATGTTTTCATTCAGATATTCTACAAATTCTTGTAAATATGTCTGATCCGCCCCCTCCACACCATCCAGCAATCATCCAAGTATCTGCGCCAGATGTCAATCTCCACCAGATATAAATTATGGAGGGGATCATAGATCATGCATTCTTCAAAAAAGGCCATAAATAAATCTGCATATATGGAAGCAAAAGATGCTCCCATGGCAGTACCTTGTAGTTGCCAAAAACACTCCCCATGAAAATAGAAGACATTCTTGTTTAGGACATGTTCTCCCAAGCATACCAATAATGTATTGAATCCAGGTGGGTATAGTGCTAAATGTTCCAGCCAATACTGTAAAGCTTGCAGTCCAGCCCAATGAGGTATGCTGGTATATAAGGATTTCACATCCAATGTGCACATTAGCCACCCTGGCTCCAGTTGTGTGTCCTGTGTTTTTGAGGATCTGTATCTGTCAGATGTTTCACATTATTCTTGGTAATAATACCCTCCTCTTCTGCTTCATTCAAGAAGGTATCAATTTCCTTCTTAAATACAGCATTAGGGTCAATAGACATATGCATATAGCATTAAGTGTTAGCCAGTTGACTTTTACCCTTATTCAAATAATATCGCATATTCATAACTACCACTGCACCTCCCTTATCAGCTGGCAGAATTGCAATGTTATGATTGTGCCTAAGTTCATCCAAAGCAGCCCTTTCAGATGGGGAAATGTTTTGTCCCACAATACAAGATTCCCTATGTGGGAAATGTAGACCTCTGAGAACTGACTGAAGGAATATAGACACATGTTTGTTCTTAGGAAGTTGGAAATCCGATTTTAGAAATCTGAAATCCTCAGATCTTTGAGAGGTTTTATTTGTGAAAAATAACTTTAAGGTTACGACAAAAGGATAACACATCATTAACTGTCTTATATTCATCAGAAAAGAAACCAGGTATAAAACCAAGGCCTTTATTAAGAAGTTGTTCTTGGTCACTTGTAAGTCTTACATCCAATAAATTCAACACATTTTGATAATTGTGATCAGTTATTTCAACAGTGTTTGTATCAACCCTTCTACAGAGTTCGTTCTGTTGTCCATGCTTGTGTTTGCGGCCTCCCCGCCACCTTTTCCTATGTCTAAAGGGTGTGAAGCATTAGACTTCTTGCGGCTAGGTGGCTCACGATAGCTGCTACTATCATTGTCCGTATAGGAGGATTCCTCCCCTGAGGTGCTAATAATAGACCTGTCATTGGTCTTGAGAATCGATCTGGGTCTCTTCCTAGGCCTGTTGTTTGCTATCCCCTGATCGGTGTCTGTGAATCTAACTGATCTGGATGTTTCAAATGGATGACCCCTTTGATAATCAGTGATGTCCTTATTAAATTTCCGAATTTTCCTTTCTTTAGTTTGTTTCTCATAAGTGGCCAATTCTTTCGAAAGTTTAGTTACTGAAGTTGCATACATGGGTAGGGATTCATTGTTTACATTCCTCACAATAGGTTTTCACCTCATTTAGGTTGAGATCCACCATTCTTTCATAGTATGAAGCAAGTATCTTCACAAACATCATGGAAGCCTGCTGTAACGCTAGGTTCCATTCTTTAGTTAGTCTGTCCTCTGACCTGCCAACTAGAGGTTGTAAACGAATTCTCAGGCCTCTTGAGGTTATTTCTCTGTTAATGCATGCTCGGAATAATCTTAAATGCCAGATATTTGCTCTTAGATTCTTTAAACCTTTACTTAGTCTGTTAAAAGCCATATCACAACCATTAGAGAGATCTATTATGGAGCCATTCTGATTACTGCCTGGTATGCTATCTATTCCAAAGATCCCAATGTCATCCTGATCGGCACATAATCCATGAAGAATGTTCTCCAGATCCATATCTATTGGTGTAAAGAGCAAAGAGTGGTTATGAATTTAGAATACTTCAAGTGGAAAGGTCCTATCTGAAAAACTATGAGAATTGGCCCTTAGTAAACATCCAAATCACTTAATCTGTATTGAAAGTGCTGTTAATAGGTCAACCATGAAATCAAAGGAGCGTACTTGTGTTACTTAAGAATTCAATACAATCTCAATCTAATCCAGACACCAATCTGAAAATAGCAGCATCATAAGATGACCTGTAATAGGAAGACTCCAAACATGCTTTTCTGTATACCATTCAAATTATATAATTAGTCCAATAAGATCTAAGTAGGTATATCAAAATCTTGTTTCCCCCTTGTAGGACTTAATTGGTGAATAACTGTAAGGACCCAAATCATGAGTTGTATAATTCAAAGCCACTGTTCTATCAGTTAGAAACAAATTTCCAATACTTAAAAAATTTGTGTTAATATCTAGGCCCTATACTTGAGCATAACTTCTTAACAACTTTGATGTATAACCCAGTTATGAATGCAGCTTAAGAAACATCTATGTAAAATATTGTTTCAATCCCATATTGCAAATCCAAAACTGTTATTCCAAGGGACTATACACAATAGTGAGAGAAACTACAGATCCCTCTATCTATATACAGTTACAAAAAGTTTGATTCGTTCAATAGGGTCCAATGTGTGTATCAAATTCTGAATTTCCTCATGTAAGACTAGAATATTTTCTATATGAAAATATATATTAAACACAAACTGTAAGCATTCTGTTCAGATTAATATTCTGTCAGAAGTGGAGACATCTCACAAACCTGAATAGTCATTATCTAATCCTTGGTTCTAGGCATATTTGTTTTCAATCCAAATGTAGAAAATTATATAGCACCTAACTATAGATCCAAACCCTTTTGCAAAGTATAGTTTAAATATAATATTTTCAAATTGGTAGTCATATAACTATCGTTTAGAAGGCTTATAATAAGTCCTATTTCTGACAATGTAATATTGTTACTTTCTGATATAGTATCATATATGATAATCTGAGAGTGAGGTGAATTATATAAAAGGGGGAAACAAATAACCTGTGTTCACATCCCTCAAGATCTCTCACAGGGCTGTCAATGTCTTCTATATATAACAAAAAATGGCCTATGATTATTTACCATGGACTTCAGAACCAACATACAATACAAGATCATTCATGTAATATATAATTGTCATGTAGAGTGTAAAACATCTGGTTTTGTAATTATTTTCCTACAAGGCACTAACTAGGACATATAATGTCTAATGTGTCCTATAATTTCCCCTTATATAGTGTTTAATATACCCGACGTATATATACATGAGTATCTTATTGTATTAAATTCACATATATTCCTAACTTAAGAATGATTGTATATGCATAGAGTAAGTTTGTCTAGTTTCTAAAGCAGTTGGTTCATAATATTTATTAATATTACACTCTCATTATTAAGCACCAGTCCATACTTTAGGCATAAGGCCTGGTATCACTGCCAGAACCAAATAGTCTAGATATAAAATATATTTCTGACAAGATATCACTAAACCACAAACATTTGTCCACTGTTCATGATATAAATAATTCTATGTATTTGCCCAATAATCCTGTACGTTGTGTATAGGAAAAAAAACACAGATGTCACCTATATAAATTTCTAAGGTGATTGTTAGTGTAGTATGAGCCGGAATCTTGCACAGTTGTATCAATATGTTCACTATGTAATACAAAAGATGGTCTGTTGGTGTTTCCCTTAACTTTCACAATCCCCATCTGCATTAACCATCCATATAGTGTCTGTCGTTCATGTACAAATGAAAATATAACATTTTTAATCATTTTATCACTATGCATATGACAAAATTCCTGCCCATATATATTTTTATACACAAAACTTAATACTGCTGATAAATCTGTATATTTATAGTGTTACATATCCAATATATATTGTTTCAAAAGTCACAGAAAGTTCACCATTCCTTATAGCTTGGGTATATGAAAAACGACTCCAAACGACCAACAGTCATTGCCCAATTGTGCTCATAAGGCCATATGTCCCTTGGTAAGATTTTTTTTCTTGCACACCTGGATCCGTAATCCAATGGCATTACAATCACCGCATTTGTGGCCCAGGATGGCACATAGACCCTCACCAACAGTTGTTGTATAGTCAAGATAAAAAAAAGTCTAATGTTATCGAAAAAAATAAAGTACAGTACGATAGAATATATAGTAGTAGTTGTGAAAAGGATATGCGTAGCTGTTCACAATCCCCTTAACATACGGACATGAGTCTTATCATCCAAAAAGTTGTTCTTGTCAAAATGACAATGTTCATGGACTGAGTAATTGAAAATCAAACTGGTCAATGAATGATAACGAGCTCTCTAGCTTCCGCCATACCAATAAACGCCAGTAGATTTCAGCATAGGCCTCCTCTAAACGCTGAAAATCTTACATCCAACAGATCTGTAATTTCAATTGTAGAACCAAAAGGAAAGTTTCCCAAAACACAAAGTGCAAAATTCAATAATCCACTGTTCCAGAAGATGGAAAATATAAGAAACAGGGGTTACTACAATATAGTGTCAGTATCGCAAGCCAACAGCAAAGCCACCTAGCAGTAAACCGAACAAAATGCTTTGCAAGTAAGGTTTGCCCGGCCAAACCATAAACATCCAAACACCAGCGGCCAGCAAAATGCAATAGAATGACACTGAAGTCTAAAATAAGATTCAATATTATTTCAAATAAATTACAATTTTGAAACTTATTTTAGACTTCAGTGTCGTTGTATTGCATTGTTTGCGGGGAGGCCGCAAACACAAGCATGGGCACTAGAACGAACTCTGTAGAAGGGTTGATACAAACACTGTTGAAATAACTGATCACAATTATCAAAATGTGTTGAATTTATCAGATGCAAGACTTACAAGTAAACAAGAACAACTTCTTAATAAAGGCCTTGGTTTTATACCTGGTTTCTTTTCTGATGAATATAATACAGTTAATGATGTATTATCCTTTTGTCGTAACCTTAACTTAAAGTTATTTTTCACAGATAAAACCTCTCAAAGATCTGAGGATTTCAGATTTCTAAAATTGGATTTCCAACCTCCTATGAACAAACATGTGTCTATATTCCTTTAGTCAGTTCTCAGAGATCTACATTTCCCACATAGGGAATCTTGTATTGTGAGACAAAACGTTTCTCCATCTGAAAGGGCTTCTTTGGATGAACTTAGGCGCAATCATAACATTGCGATTCTGCCAGCTGATAAGGGAGGTGTAGTGGTAGTTATGAATATGGGATATTATTTGAATGAGGGTAAAGGTCAACTAGCTAACACTCGATGCTATATGCATATGTCTATTGACCCTACTGCTGTATTTAAGAAGGAAATTGATACCTTCTTGAATCAAGCAGAAGAGGAGGGTATTATTACCAAGAATAATGTGAAACATCTGACAGTTACAGATCCTCAAAAATAAATACTTTACCTTCTTCCTAAGATTTATAAATCCCTTTCTAAACCTCCGGGGAGACCGATTGTGTCCGGTATTGGTTCTTTAACTGAACCTCTTTCAGCCTAACACACTATTTAAAACCCCTGCTTACCTCAGTAAGAGCCAGACTTCGAGATACAACTCACTTTCTTCATAATTATACAGGACACACAACTGGAGCCAGGGTGGTTAATGTGCACACTGGATGTGAAATCCTTATATACCAGCATACCTCATTGGGCTGGACTGCAAGCTTTACAGTATTGGCTGGAACATTCAGCACTATACCCACTTGGATTCAATACATTATTGGTATGCATGGCAGAACATGTCCTAAAGAAGAATGCCTTCTGTTTTCATGGGGAGTGTTTTTGGCAACTACAAGGTACTGCCATGGGAGCATCTTTTGCTCCCATATATGCGGATTTATTTATGGCCTTTTTTGAAGAATGCATGATCTATGATCCCCTCCATAATTTATATATGGTGGAGATTGACATCTGGTGCAGATACTTGGATGATTGCTAGATGGTGTGGAGGGCGGATCAGACATATTTACAAGAATTTGTAGAATATCTGAATGAAAACATATGGGGCATTGAGTTTAATGTAACTTGGAATCATGATACCATTGATTTTTTGGATGTCACAGTATACAGGAATATAGATCATACTTTGAGTACCAAGACGTACCAGAAATATCCACAATATAACACTCTGCTCCATGCATCAAGTATGCATCCTAACCACACCATCCGGAATATACCAAAATCCCAATTTATGCATATTAAACACATTAGTTCATCTGAACAAGACTTTGAACAAACCAGATTAGATCTTTACCATAGATTTAGAGACAGGGGGTATAGAGAATCAGATGTACATAGAGCAAGTGAATGGTCCACTATCCAAGATAAAAACATCTTGTTACAATATAAAAAACGAACTACCACCATGGAAGAATCCACTCTTAGGTTTGTGACCACATATGGAAGGAATCACAATGTTATTAGGAACATATTGAATAGCCATTGGAATATACTATTGGCCAATGATGAATTAAGAAAACTATTAGGCCCTAAATGTATGTTTTCATTTAGAGGACTTTTTTCTCATTATAAGCACAAGGAGAGTGGAGGTGCTATATATCAACAAATGACTATGACTGGAGACAAACCTTTGGGCACCTTTCCAAGTGATCATTGTAGCTCATGCTCACATGTAATTAAATTGAAAGAATTTACCAGTGCAAACACTAATAGAGTGTATAATTCCAGAGTATTTAGAAATTGTAGCAGCACTTGGATCATTTATTTAGCTACTTGCCAATGTAAAGCTTTCTATATAGGCCAGACTTCTCAATCACTTAGAATAAGAATGACTGAACACAAAAGTGATATCAGAAAAGAAACCAATACTCTATATGGACACACTACTAAACACACTACTGCAAACTTTATGTTCATGATTATTGACAAAATTACAGGGGACAGAAGTAACCAACAAGGTTGGCATACCATCTTAAACCACAAAGAGAAATACTGGATCATCAATCTCGGGGGACTCTTTCCCCCTGGTCTTAATGATCACTTGTAAATAGCTTGAAGATGTTATGTTTATTACAAGAACTTACTGGCTAGTGGTAGTTGTGAATCATTTTTTCTGTATGCCTCCATAAGGTCATGTGTAGTTGTATACGTGTGAATATATTATGTCTAAGTAGAGCATGTCTTTTTTTTAAATATACTGAGTAATCAGAGAGAACATCAGTCCTTTTAAATCATGTACCTATATATGACACAGGAATATATATAGATATATATATATATAGATATATATATATATAGATATATATATATAGATATATATATATATATATATATATATATATATATATACATATTGAAATAAATGTATTGTTTGTAATTCATATATATGATTTTATAATCATTTGCTAACAGTTTTAAGACTGTATATATATATATATATATATATATATATATATGGATCAATTGACTAGCTGGTTGCTACTGTGGGCTAGTCCTTTTGTGGGTTCAAAAATGCCTATAAGTACACAAATATGTATGTAGCTGCTTGATATGATGAAGCATGTCCTTTGTATAAACATCTTACAAAATAGGACATTCCATTAGTATATGTTAGAACTCTAGATTTTATGTAATAGAGAATTGGATAGGACATTTGTCTCTTTACATGGCATGCTCATATTATATATTAAGATATATATATATATATATATATATATATATATATATATATATATATATATTAGAATACATGTGTTATAATTAACCAACATACACTAAATTCACTTAAGTTCTTTTATTAAGAAAGCAATGTATGAGACATACAGAAGATGTCTCTAAGCCAAGTTGTATATGACAAACATGATGCACTCTAGAGCATTATTTTTCTTTTCTTCATACACACAACTTGATATAATTAGCTTCCTCCAAACTCATTTTATACTTTTATTGTTTATTTTTTGTTCCACCATTATATAAATATTATTGGTTTTGATCTATTAAATACTTTGTTTGAACCTTGTTTTATGTTTGAAACATAAAAATGTACTTTAGCCATTTGTTTGGGCTATACCATGTTTTCCATTGGTTGGGGATATGTATAAATACCCATCACTCTTAATAGAGGGGAAACTTTACCCACTGATGAAGGCTTGAGAGCCAAAACCGGTTTGGAAGTATTTACTACTAGTATATGAAATAAATTACAATTACAGATCTTATTTTAAACTTCAGTGTCGTTGTATTGCATTCTGCTGGCCGCTGGTGTTTGGATGTTTATGGTTTGACTGGGCAAACCTTACTTGCAAAGCATTTTGTTCGGGGAACAGTGCACGGGCGTCACAGTCCTCACAGATCAACAGCCAGCAGATACCTATGAACCTATGAACTTCAGGGTGCATGGACTGCCAACTGATAATAAAACAATAGTCCAGCACTGACTAAGTATGTAGTGTGCTCCATTATTCCAGCAAAGCAGATCGAGAGTTAACCTCAGCTTCACTGCTATTGGAGTGTCATCAGTGCTTATCAGGAGTGCTACCAATAACTGATACATTAAGAAAATGAAGTCACATGATCTCAAAAACATTTAAAGGCAAATGCAAAAAAAAGTGTTAAAGGCAAACTCAGAATATTTTAATTGACTAATATAGAAAATATATTCAGCAGTTTCTAAATTATCCCAGCTTGAAAATGTAAATTTCACCTTATAAATATTAATTAAAAGCAAAATGCAATTATAATTAAATTCATAACTTGACAGCTAATCAATCAACTTATTTAATGTAATGACAACATCTACTGGTCACTGTTGAGACAAATTTGGTCTAAATGTAGTAGAAGTGTTTTGCTAGGGGATAACAAATGGAGAATGTTTGCCTTTTGCAATTTTTTATTTTCTCGGTTTTTAACTTCTGTAAGATGTTTTTTATAAAATGAAAACTTTTTATATTTTGATATTTGAGCATCTTGATTGGTTTTCACAGTATATATATATATATATGTATATAGATATAGCTATCAATATAGCTATAAATAGGAGTTTATGACATACCTCAAAAACAAACTATCGAACGGCAAGTAATTGACACAACTGATCAATCACTTGCAGATAAAAAAACAAAAATAGATTAATCTTTTTTTTTTTGGAGGGGGAGCAATTCGTCCTGTACTCACACATACCCCCTCCTAATTATATACCAACTCCAAGATAGCAGTACAATATTTAAAGAGTAAATTCTCTGATTTCTGCAGTACTGCAATCTCACATTTAAAAAGCCAGTAAATGCCAGCTGATTTTTTATCAGCTTTTTTACAGTTCTACAAGTTGACTGGTCAGTGGGTTGAATGCATCCTGTATCTGTATGTATAATTAATATATATATATATATATATATATATATATATATATATATATATATATAGATAGATAGAGAGAGAGATTTAGGGGAACTGAATAAAGTCAAATATGTGTATGATCAACATTAATTTACCTGACAAAATTTGGTTTGCTACATAGATGATCGACAGGTGTGCAAGATCGCACAGTTCTCAGGGTTGGGAAAAATGCCTTTTCTCCAACACTGTGCAATCTTGGAGTCCATACATATAACTACCAGTGAGTACAGGTGTGTATGGGGAGGGGGGCTTGCCCCCTGCAAAAAATTATTTATTACTCTTATTTTACTTTTTGTTTTTGCATGCATCGATATCTTCATCATCATTCAGGCGTGGTCATGAGTAAAAGTCCAGTGTTTAGGACCTGCTCATTTATCAAGTTAATAAAGGAAAAAAAAAGATCCCACAATCCTTACTGCAGCAAGCATTTTAGAGACAATACCCATTTACTAGAATTAAAATGCTTTTTGAACACTTCTTGAATGGGATTGATGAGCTTGGATTTGAAACGATTGCAGATGACTTCCAAGGCTTGGGTTTGTAGGAAGACATAACAGAATTCTGTTTATTTTTCCTTTTCCATTTTTTGTGCAGATTTAGGTGAATTTTAAGCGTTAGTTGTTTTTGTTTTACTATTACTTTAAATATTTATCTATTACTTTGTCTGTTTACAATGATGATCCTTCTACCGATTTCTTAAAAAGGCATGTGTGTATATGCATTAGTAAGTAGAGAGATACTTTGTGTATTTTATTTAGTTCTTTTATTTAGGCAGTTATGGGCATCATAGGTTTTTATAATGCTTGTTTTCTCTGTATGATTGTATATTTATTGTTTCGGTTTATTATTCTTTCTTGGTTGCTTATGCGTCTACTTATCAGTGAACTTTTGTTGTGTGTGTGGATTTGTGCTGCATTTGCGCACAAGTGTATTTTGTGTTTTGTGGAGTTGTTTAGGCATTTATAACATTGTATTACTGCACATATATGAAGATTTGTTAATGGATGTTGTGTATGTTGTGGTCAGTGATAGTTTTGTGTTGTGGTTGGCCTTTTATGTTACTTTACATAATTGTTGGCATTATTCATTTTCAGAATAGTTATGTTTGTACTATTATATCAGAAGCGAATGCTTTGGGGATGAGTTTATTTTATTTGTGCAACATACATTTACATTATTAACACACAGTACAATACATGTATATAGTTTATTGCATTAGATATAGCTCTTTAAGTAAGTCGGTATATCTTATATCATATTTCCAAGTAGAATTGTTTTAGCCTTATCTTTATAGTCAGGTTTCAAAAGAAGATGCAATGTACTGATTGTTTCTGTTTAACTCTATTGTATTTGTTTGTGAATAGTGATTTGTTTTATTTAATATTTACAGATTGATATTTTTTCTTTCCCCTTTTCTTTCGGTTATAAGTTTATAAAGATCACCATGGCTTATTGTCTTCACTTTTTTCTGTTTTTGTGATCTTTTATCTATTAATTCTTCCATTTTTGTTTAACAGTGATAGTTGAGTTCTGTTCATTCAATTGTTTTACTGCTTTTTTCACTAAGTTCACATTTTATTACTTAGTGAGATATTTTATTCATCTAGTTTTACCTAAATTATCTTTTATTTTTCATGATTTTTATTCTTTGAATTTTTAAGTGTACATTTTTAGTTTGACATCTTGGTCATAACCGAGAGATCTGTAATTCAAGTGATTGACTACAAATGTTTTATACTGAATATTATAATGTTTATATAATTCTGCTGATCATAAAAGCCCCGATATGTTTTTACAGGGGTTGCTTTTTCTGACTTGGGGGTTATGCCTTCTACATAATGTCTACTTATATATACTATTACGAATATTGTTGTAATATGAAGCTTGGAGATTACGACAGATGTTGCAGTTTTAAAATTAGTACATATTTATCATATTGTGTTTTCAATTTGTTGATGTGTGTGTTTCATTCATAAGTTTTTTTATGTATTATGTTTTAATGGTTTCTTTTTCTTGGACTTTTTTTTTTTAGATATGTCAATTATCGTAGAGTTGTTTTTCATATATTTTTAGAT